>NC_133659.1:276951720-277246720 GCF_037893015.1 Macrotis lagotis | reverse complement strand
GAGAGGAAAAAGAGGGTGGAAAGGAAAGGAAAAGAGAAGAAAGGGAGGGAGGGAGACCCAAAGAAAAGAAGGGAAGAAGGAAAAAAAAGAGGAAAGGAGAAAAACAAAGAGGGAGGGAAGAAGGGAAAGAGGAAGGAAGAGAGGAAAGGAGAGAAGAAGAGAGAGAAAGAGATAGAAAGAAAAGGAGGAAGGGAGAAAGGAGAGAAAGAAGGAAGGAAAGGGGAGGGAAGGAAAGGAGGTGAAAGGGAAGAAGAGGAGAGAGTGGAAAGGAGGAAAAGAGAAGGGAGGGAAGGAGGAAGGAAGGAAGGAAGGAAGGAAGGAAGGAAGGAAGGAAGGAAGGAAGGAAGGAAGGAAGGAGGAAAAAATGGAAGAAGGGAGAGAAGAAGAGACTGATATTCATCTGGCAGAGAGAGACAAAAATCCCTCATGCCATTCCATTCACTTTGGAGAGGGCCATTATGAATTTCAGCCTCAATTTTCTCTCCAGAACAATAGATTGAACCTACTGAAAAAAAATAAAAGATGATTCATCTCAACCAAGAATTCAAACCAGGAAAAATACTAAACCAGTCCTACAATCTAGCAAGTTGGCTTTTAATCTGATCTGAGAATCAAACTTCCAGAACCCCTCATTAAGTTAAGTTTCCACCCCTACTCCATAGTGGTCTGTTTACTGTTTAGGGAGCAAGAGGAAAAGGATTTTGCCTAGATACATTGGACCACATACAAGTACATTTGATAATAATGCAGAGGGGAAGTTTCCTTGAGAAAATGTTTTTCTTCTGCACCACAAAATTTAGGGATTTTTCAAAGCCTATCTTCCTTTTGGTCTTTCCCAGAGGAGGAAATTGTAAAGGCTAGCTCTTGAAAAATTATATAGTAAAATCGAACATATTCCCCTAATCTCTTAATAATGCTGCAGCTGTCCATGATCTGTTTAGCATAACACAAAAATACTGTATTTATACCAAGCAGATTTGGAAATGCTTTAAAATAGTGAAAGCTATTTACTTGATTGATTAAGTTAAAGTGTTTACATAGAGGTGTCATATTTTGACATCAATCATACAGCACCACATCTGGTGCTTCTAATTAAATTGTGTGAAAAAAGCACGTCCCTCCCCCTTTTTTTCATTCAGTCACAAAAATATGGCTAATGGGAAGCACAAATGGATTCCTCGTGCCTGGGCCCTTGCATGTAGTTATGACATGTCTCTGCTAAGAAACCGAGGCTCCTCATTGGGTACAGCTTTCCCAAACTCTGACACATGGTTTGCCTAAGCAAGGATTGAGAAAAACAGGCCCTAGGTCTGGGAAACAAGGGTTATTATTTTTCCAATTTTAAGTTTTACTCCTCTAGTCCCTTTGGTCCCCTCAGTGCTCTGTAATGCAATAAGTATCAAAATAAAATGACCTTGAAGAATTGGTTCTCAGGGTCCAAGTAGAGCCATTTTATTTGTTAAGCATTGTCAGATGTAGGGAGTAAACTCAGGTAACTGGAGAGAGGGGGAAAAAAAGTCATAAAAGCAGGAGGTAGGTGGCCCAGGAGATAGAGTTCTGTGACTGAAGTCTCCTCTTCCTGGGTTCAAATCTGGCCTCAGACATGTGGGGTTGGGTGACTCTGGGCAAATCAGCCCATTTGCCTCAGTTTCCAGCTGTAAAATGAGCTGAAGAAGGGAAATGACGAACCACTCCAGTGTCTTTGCCAAGAAAACCCTAAAAGGGGTCATGTGAAGTCAGACACTACTCCACAACAACAAAAGCAGTACTATCCTTTCAAGGTAGGGGCTGGTTTGTATCTGTTTTGGTGGGAGGAATTCAGACATATCCTGAAACCATCTTGCCCAAGAGATTTATTTAAACAGTATAATTAGTTTAACTAGGTATTTAACTAGTAAACTAGGTATTTTTTTTTTCTATCAAAATTCAGATGTTTTCCAAATGGCAAATAAAGGAATCGGGGGAGTTAGTTTGCTAAGACATAGTTCTGCTTAATATAAACCAATAATGTTTCTAAATATCCTGTGCATTTTCAAGTTAAATCATGTCTAGCCCATGTGAAGGTTCAATATACTTACTAAGCACCCCCCACCAGACCTTGCCTCTCTTGGAAACCTCCATGTGCTTTAGAAAGGTGGAGGAGACAAGGCTGTATTTTCTCAAATAGATTCCAAGCATTTTTTTCCCTCCTTGATTTCATCTTAAAGGTTACCTTGAGAAATGTGGAGCCTCAATAAAAGGGAAACATGTTCAGTCTTCAAAATCAGGAAACCAGGGTGGTAAAAAATAATAATAATAATAATAAGTCACTCAGCCAGTGCTGATTGAAAAATAAATATGGCCTTCTTTAAACAACTTCTATCAGCCATAAGGAAGTAAAGAACATCCCTACGTCCTAAAGATTCTCCCATCCTACCTTTATCAAACACTCAGATTAAGTCTGGAAAGGAATATGTCAAAGCAAGATGGGAAAGTACTTGAACACACATATGGCCTATATACTTATTTACCATGTACTATGTTCAATTTAAAGAAAATAAACGTGAAGGCGTGAACCATGAACAAATAGAGACCACAGTTCTCTGTAATTGCAGCTCAGCTTAGGTAATGCCCTATATAGTGTTTGATTTAAAATGTTAAAATATTAACAGAAGTTTTCTATAGCATAGTGTTCCTATCACAGTGAAATGACTCATAAGAATGCTAAATTCAAACCAGATGGGCACAAACATTCCCTGAAAAAAATCAGATATTTCAAGGTCAGCATGGGTCTTCGTAAAAATGAAGACCTTGTCTGAGTTACTGAAAAATGAACTTCAGTGATAAAAAAAAACCAAGAGAAAATATTAGTGCCTTTATTTTAATCATACAAGCCACTGTCAATTAGAAGAACTAACATTTACAAAACTTTACATTGCCGTTTTAATTTGAAAAAGATGGCTCTGGTAATCTTGAGACTTCAGATAAACAGGACTTCAATGTCTCCTTTCTAGGGAGAGAAGTAGAAATGCATTAGTTCAGCTCTACACTGTGCTAATATTCTCTAAGAATCTCCACTTCCCACCAAGAAGTAACCCTGACTGGAGATTTGTGTGGTATAGACATCTTTGACCACAACTCTGTGGCCTTATACTAGCTTTCCTTCTTCTTTGAACAGACCACAGAGGAAAATTCTCATTCCTGTGTTCATACCAGAAGGGTCAGACGCCCACCCCCCCCTCAAAAAAAAAAAACCCTCCTGTGCTCTCTCATTAGAAATGCTTCCTTGTATTTCTCCTTTTGTTTTTTCGTTCTGCCTTCTTTTCATGCCAGTTACAGATTGACTGCCCCCATGTTGGGCTTTTAAATGCATATACCCTACAAAAAGGAAAATATTTCAGATCAGAATTAATATTGTTTTTGACTTATAGGGAAACTCAAGTTCTGTTTAACTTGGACCACAGACCCCAGATATTTTAGAGAGGGGAGAACCAAGGAGGTTTCAAGGAAAAATGTGGATGGGGAGTTCCCTACTGTTTTGTTGCTGGAATCTTGGACAACACCAGAAAAAAGACAAGCACATAATTTGTTCTGGCAGTCATATCGCTTTGAGCTGTAGGCCTGTCAGTTCTTTAGTAGCTGAGCAAGGGCTGGCCTGGCTTGGTGTGAGGATGAAAGACCTCCCAGGAACAAGTAGGTACTTCAGGAAATGGGGTTTCTTATTCAGTAGGTGGCCCTCTCCTCTCTGGTTCTCTGGGAATTGGTCCCCCAGCACAGTTTTAGGTGGCACAACGCTGCTCCGAGCTGTTACCTCTTGGATGAAACCTAAAACCGCAAACTGGAGCGTTTGTGGTGACCGGAGATCTGATGGCAGACTTTCTAAGAGCAGTTGTGTTAACTCCAAAATCCTGGCCCAGGTCCAACTAAAGTAATTACATTCTGCCTCCCTAAAATTCCCCCCCAGAAGTTTAAATTGAATCCGATATTCTCTCCCCCCCACCATCCCCATGGTGTTACTGTGCATGGGGACCATTCAGCATTCCACAGTGGATCTGTCTGCCATCTAGACTGAGTGATCTCTTACCTCTCACCAAGGTGTGGAGGAGCTTAATTAATTAGCACTCATAAAAGCATATAGAGACCCTGAGATTAAAATTGCTATCCATGTGGGAAGCATGGGGGGGGGGGGGTTCAAACTAGGGGGCCCCAAGGGAGAAATAGTCCTTCCCTTACAAAGCCAAGGTGCCCATTTTAAAAAATCACCAATGAATGTGTCACAAATAACTCTTCCAGTTTGGTGTGGAATTCTTTTTTTTAATTCTATTTTTTTAATTTTTTTATTTAGAAAAGTTTTATTTATTTTGAGTTTTATTATTTTCCCTCCAATCTTGCTTCCCTCCCCCACCCTCCACAGAAGGCAGTTTGTTAGTCTTTATGTTGTTCCCATAGTACGCATTGATCGAATTCTTGACGGGGTTTTTCATCATTCAAATTGAAGAGACTCTTGGGGTGAGTTAGAAAGAGCTCTGCCTGGCGTTCACAAAGCAAAAGCCTTACCCATCAGCTTCTGGGTTCTCCTACAATAATAGACAAAGAAGAAGGTCACTTTTTTCTGAGCAGGTATGTGAATGGGGACTAGCAAAATAATTGAATTTTATGTCTTTCTGGTTTCAGTCAGTCTGGGAAGTCTGCTTTGAAGATGCTGGCCTGGAATCAAGTTGTAATAAAAATAACTAGCATTTATTTATATTGGACTTTAAAGTTTTGCAAAGCATTTTGCATACAACCCTATGAGTTGATACAATTATGACACCCCCCCCCTTTCTAATAGATGAGAAAACTGAGACTAAGGGAAGGTTAAGTGATATATCTAAGATCACAAAGCTAGCGTCTACAGCAGGACTTGTATTCAGGTCTTTCAGATTCCAAGTATAGCACCATTCACTCTGTACCACACAACTTTGTATTGCTCTTCAAAGTATAAAAAAATTCTGGATTGGAAAGTTTGAGTCTCAGCTCTACTGGTCTATTAACTGTGACCTTGGACAAGTCTTTTCTGTTTTCTGGGACTCGGTTTCCCCTTTGTAAAATATGGGGTTTGGACTGAATGACACCAAAAAATTCAGATCAGTGAAATGATGAGTCTTGGACTTCAGAGAACTGGGAAAAGCCTACTTCCCTCCATTCAATGCTCCTTCTTTGTTACAAGGGAGGGATCCTCAAGGGATGGAATCCTTAGTTACAATGATATATAAAGAAAACATCAATAAAATAATAAAATTGGGAAGTAGATCTCTATAAGGGACCCTATAATTCTTCAGAGACCACCTGATTAGCAGTTTAAGGGAAATGACTAGTCAGGTCTCTAAAAAAAAAGAAAAAAACTGGTCGATTGTGGTAACCAGATAGATTGATTTTTCTTTTACTTAAATTGACCAAATTGTTTCAAGAACAAATGCATAGTTCAACATAGAGTTCAGTAAGACAATGAAATCAAATAAGACACCAACCTTGGGAGTTGGGAGGATCTGAGTTCAAATCCAACCTTAGACACTTGATACTTACTAGCTGTGTGACCTTGGGCAAGTCACTTAACCCTGCTGCCTTGCAAAAACCAGAAAAAAGAAACAAAGAGTCAACATAAAATAAGACAATTTAAAAATAATTTGGTGTGAAAATGTGTTAGAGAAAGAAATTAGTTGCAGTTCTATTAGAAGAAGGTCAGCTCTTATGATGGGGGTAATTAGGTGGTGTTTTGGATAGAGTGCTGAGTCCTGGAATCAGAATGACCCAAGTTCAAATTTGACTTCAGATAATAAGCTATGTGACCTTGGGCCAGTCATTTAACCCTGTTTGACTCAGTTTCCTCATCTATAAAATGGAGAAGGAAATGGTAAGTCACTCCAGTATCTTTGTCAAGAAAACCCCAAATGTGATCATTAAGAGTCAGAAACAAATAACTATCTTATAGAATTTACCTTGCTCTTAGAAAAGTATGTAGAGTTGTAGACTCATAGTTGGTAGAAGTCTTTTTTAAAATCCAATTTCTCACCTACTTCTCTACCATAACCCATCTGGGCTCTCCTCAACCCCAAACAATGATGGGAAGCTTAATGCTTGGCAAGGCAGCCATTCCTCCCTTTATATGCTTCTTTTTATAATTTAGGATTTTTGTAAGGCAGCGGGGTTAAGTGACTTGCCCAAGGTCACATAGCTAGGTATTTATTAAATACCTGAGGTCAGATTTGAAGTCAAGTCCTCCTGAATCCAGGGCTGGTGCTCAATCCACTGCACCACTCAGCTGCCCCTTTTATATCCTTCTTGAGGATAGGACTCACTCATGTCTTAGCTAAATAGTAAGTAAATCTCCAGCTCTGCTAAAAATGCTTCCTTCCTATTTACTCTGAAATGACCTCCCTCTAGACCTCATTCTTCCCTCTAAACCTTAGAACATAGAATAGACCTTATTATTCTTCAATCAATGACAACCAATGATAACCAATCAATAAGTTTTTATTAAGCTCTTATTACATCATAAGTAAGTGTGGGGATACAAAGAAAGACAAAAGAAAGTGCCTGCTCTCAAGAAGCTTGCAGTCTAAAGTCAAAGAGCCCTTGAGGTATTAGTTAACATCATATTCTCAAACACTTCCAGTTCCTTCAACTATTCCTATTCAACTACCATTGACTATGGAGTCATGGCTCAATTCCCAACTTTGTTACTTACTACCTGTTTGACCTTGGAGACTTCTTATTTCATTTTATTCTCTCTCTAAGTACTCTGTACCCTAACCAAGGTAGAACACTATCTCTTAATAGTTTGATGTTATTACATATGACAAGGATATATGGGATGTTCAGGGAAGACTAATATCTCTGGTGTGAGGGCTTACTTTTCAGAGCTGCTCTCCACCTTTGAGGTCCAACCAGAGCCCCAACTCTGACCTGTGGCTTCAAGAAGTGAAAATCATCTTGGCAGATGGGTTAAATCAGGTTGTTGGTAACTCATAGACCCCAAATCTATCAGTGAGTTATGGGGATGTCTACCCCAAACATGTGAAGACTTCTCCCACTGGAAGGAGAACAATTTGTTCCAATGGCCATGAAGGTGACTGAAGCAGGCACCATGGAGCATTAGTGTTTGCTGAGACATCATAAACACCAAAGTCATTCACTGCAGCCCAGGTCATCCTAAATCATCTTGACTTTTGTCCTACCACAGGACTTTGATGTCTGAAGAGAGAATGAGGTTGAGGACTTTGTGCATCGCTGCCTCATTTGAATCTGATTCAAGTGCAAGTTAATACATCACCCCCTGATGTCATTTATAAACAAAGGACAAACATATACATGGAATGTTCTCCACTCCAACCCCCTCCAGTGAATTTCCTACTTGCCTTTTAAAGACTTCCTTCGGGAAGTCTCCTTTGATCCTCCCATCTTCAAGTTGGCAATAATTTCTCCCTCTACCAAACATTAACACGTGACTTTTCTTGCAACTCTCTTATATACTTAACATGATTAATTTTATGTTGCTGCATTACCTCTTTGGAGCTACTTTCTTTAATTCCCACTCATTTGACAAATCAGTTTCCTAGAAGGAAACTACTACTAGTCTCAAAGTTCTCCTTTAAGTTTAGTTGGGTCTCATGTAAAAATAGATATAGATATAGATATGGATATGGATATAGATGTATGTCTATATATGAGTATGTCTATGTTTATATGTATATTGTGTAAATGTGTGCATGTGTGTGTGTGTGTGTGTATGTGATTGTTTGGATATAGAGCACACTGGATGACTTCAGAGCTAGGAATAATGGAATAGAACTCTGATTCTATTTTGTTGGTTTTTGGAACTGGGGCCATGATTAAGAGGGGCAGTCAGGAACTTTCTTATTGAGAAATTAGAGTTGAAATTCTTTGACCAGAACAAGAAGTATCAGAGTAAAATATTTGCCAAAAAATGTTTTCATTAATTAAAAATGAAAGTTAGAGATTCAAAGATGATCAGATACCATTATTGTTCTGACAATAAACAATGCCGACTAGCAATCTGGAAACATTGCTCCCATGATCCCCTTCTGAGAAACCAAAGTCTTTGGGTTCTAGGGAGAGCATGTTTGCATAGCTGAGAGGAATCAACATCATATTATAATCAAGGAACTTTGTCCCATTGTTGAAAGCCTGTTAGCTCATCAAGAGACAAGTTAGCGGTACTGGATTGTCCAAAGATTTTTGCTTCTAAAGAACCATATTCATGGTTAGAACAACAAGAAACAGGTTAGCTATACCAGATTATCATAAGATTATCTATTCAAAAGTACAATACTTATGATAAGAACATCAAGAGACAGGTTAGCCATATCAGATTGTCACAAAATTGTCACCAAAGAATCACCATGCGGACGCTCTGCCCAGTGTTGCTGAAACACTATGGTGCCTCTCTAATATGGGAAAAATATGGCCAAAAGGCCAATGACTCCCACAGCATCCAGAACATCACCAGAAGTCCTGTTTCCTTTGAGAGCAGGTCATGGGGTGAGGACAGCTCTGGAGGTGGCAATGAGAAGGATATCTTTATACAACATTCCCCTCACTATAACATAATGTGCAAGCCATGCCATCATTCATTTGATGTCATGTCACTTCTTTGATTACAAAGGACAACAACATATATAGAGTTATATGTGCATATATATATATATATATATATATATATATATATATATATATATATTGCAGAGCTCTCTCTATATAATGTATTTGTGTGTGTGTGTGTGTGTGTGTGTGTATAGATGTGCCTATATCCATATGTGTGTATGTATGGGGACCCCCATATTCTGGGTTTTATAGAGGTCTCTACCCATAAAAATATAAATGAAAGTAAGAGGGGCATCATCCTGCTTTCACCCAAAAGGAAAGACAGTCCTGTGCAGCTGCGTAGGTGAGAGGGGCATGACGTCTGATTGGTTGAGAGAATGCTGAGTATCTCACTAAGAGTCTACATAAGGGATTTACTTCAGTTTATTGCAGAGACTTCAGAGGGTCTCTATGGAGTGTAAGAAGTCTGGCACATGTGCAGTCTCCATCAGCTTGCTTGACTGATGCCCCTTACCCACATGGATAACCTGGGAAATTGCTTCTAAAGAACTGCGATGACGTGTAAAGGAAGTATGTTGGAAAGACTGTGGAGCATGTGTGGACATTCTGTAACTGATTCCAGTTGGCTAACCAAATGGTTTCAAGGAGCTTTTTTTTCAATTGGTTGCATAGACAGAATTGTCTGTATTTCCAAAAAGGACTGAGTCATCTTCCCTGACTCTTTGCTTAATTCTGGGGGAGCTTGGTGACTTCTTCTCATGGTGTTCAGTGAGGGGCTATGATGAAAGGGGAAAGACTTGAGGGATTTTTTTCCCTCTGAGACCATATGGCCCCTAAGAAATGGGTCTGAGTATTTTTGGTCTTTTCCATTCTTTCTAGATAAAGAGAGGGGACTCTCTTAACAATGGGAAAGCAAGCTACAATAATTGAAGAGTCAGAATCCAGGAAAGATTTTTATATTTTTGTGGTTGTTGTTATTGTGTCATTTCAGTTGTGTCCAACTCTCCACAGAAAAGATACTGGAGTGGTTTTCCATTTCCTTCTCCATTTTACAGACATAAACAAGGTTAAGTGACTTGCCCAGGATCACACAGCTAATAAGTGTTTGAGATCAGATTTGAACTCAGGTCTTCAAGAGCCATGGTTCTATTCACAACTTGGGAAAAACTCCTTGGATCCATTCCTGAAATGTGGACTCTAGCAGTGATTCTCTCTTTGGACATAAATGTGGTGGGATCAGTGTTACATAGGAATTGAGCTACATTTCTAGTCTTTTTTCCCAGAGATGAAGGTTGTATAGGGAAAGTATGCCCTGGAGGTGTTGAGTAAAATGTAGGTTTCTTCTTGCTATGTCTTTGGAATAAATATCCCTTTGTTTAAAACTACCTGATTTTGAGGGGCTAAATAGAATTCAGGTGCTCCTCACTGACTCCTTGATAACTTCATTTTCCATCAGTTTCTCTGTTTGGCTTAGATTCCATGGAACATCATGCCCCTCTGCCAGATACCCCAATGTACCCCCCACAATTTTTCAGCTTCATTTTGTAAGTTCTTCCACTATTCAATTATATGCACCCTGAGGGCAGGGACCATCTCTTTTTTTTATTGCTGCTACCAGTGTCTGGCACATAGTATATTGAATTTTTTGAATGTGACTCTGAGCTCCCAGCTGATACCTCTTTCCACCATAAAGAGTCACAGTCAACAAAGTTATTGCCATCCTTGGGTAACTATATCTTCTTTCCCATTATGATTCCCTCTACTGCCATCTGATGCTTCCACTCCAGTGGCTATCCCTACCAGTTCCTTTGGATCTGCTATCAATTTTGGTGACTAGTGAAATCTCTTATAGGATGTCTGGGTCTATGGAATTCACAAGATGAGTACTCTCATCTCAAAATACTCATTCTCCTAAGATAAGGAGAAAATTAACACAAAGAGAATCAGTCATGTGCTAATGGCTATGGCTATGTGCAAGAAAAGGCTGACACCCTTGCCCAATCCAGTCTCAGGAACAGCTCAAAGTAATTGTACTTCATCAACGATGTATAGAGATGGGGAGGTTATCCATTTTGTATACAAGTTCATTAACAACTCAGAACTCCTCAGTCAGTTCTTAGATCTTCCATAACTAATTTGAAGATTGTTTCATCATAATACAGTACCAACTTTTGAGTCATCATAGCCAGAAACTAACTCCCTTCATATTTCTGTATGGTCACTTGGACTACCTTGAGGTAGGAAATACTGCACATGCTCAAAGAACTGGCTCTCCTAGAGCTGGCCCATCTGTATTACATCATATTTATCTTTGTATATGTCAAACTCCCAAATTAGACTGTAAGTGTTCATGATATCATGATCTTCTCTAAACAGACCAGTACCCAGTTCTGTGCTTCATTGCTGGGCAACACTAAATAAAGGCTAATTGAACTCAGTTGTTGTTGAACTAGTCCTCATTCAATACAGTTTTCAGCCTCATTGCCATCCTGCTAGCTCTTCTTTGGATAAACTTTAAAATTGTGGGAAGGGTGGCTAGGTGGCGTAGTGGATAAAGCCCTGGCCCTGGAGTCAGGAGTACCTGGGTTCAAATCCAGTCTTAGACACTTAATAATTACTTAACCCCATTTGCCTTGCAAAAGCCTAAAAAAATAAATAAAATTAAAATAAATAAAATAAAATTGTGGGAAAACACAAGGTTTTAGAATGAAGCTATGGATGACAAAAAATGCACACCTCCTGATCCCTTAAGGAGGGCAGAATATCTTGTTCTGGAAACATGCCCTTGAAATAAAGTAGTCTACCCTGTCTGGCTAATATTAGTTAGTTCCATTAATGTTAAATTTGACCTCTGTTTTAATTGATTTAAATTCTTATTAAGGTTCCAGTATGCAGAAGAGCTGTTCAAAAAATAATGTATTTACTCTGTGCTCCTGATAGATGCTTTAACATAAGGATCTACCCAGCTACCTGACTAAAGAATGTTTTGTTTTATTTCTGGTCTCCTGTTTAGAGACCACATCCTCACAAATCCACTGAGATTTAGGATAACTTCCACATTTTATTTGACTTCATCTTAAAGACAGCTTGGTGGCATCATGGATCACAGAGCAATGCCAAGAAGACATCTTCACGAGTTCAAATCCAACCTCAGACACTTACTATAGTGTGATCCTGGGCAAGTCATTTAACCATATCTGCCTCAGTTTCCTCATATGTAAAGTGAGCTGGAAAAGGAAATAGCAAATCACACCAGTATCTTTACCAAGAAAATCCCAAATGGGATCACAAAGAGTCAGGCATAACTGAAAAATTACACAACTATTATTGTTCCAAAATTGTAGAATGTCAGAGCTAGAAAAGATTTTTTCAGTAAGTTCAACTCCTCCATTTTCATAAGAGGAAACTGAAGCCCTGAGAGGTTAAGTGAATTTGTCCAACACCATTCCAGTAATATATCACAGAGCCAGGTTTTTTCCAAGTTCAATGTTCTTACCTCTACACCATACTGCCTTCCGAAGGGCTTCTTGGAGACTGATTCCATCACTCAATGAACTAACTATTTCTCTCAGGCTTTGTGGCCTTCACAAATAGAATGTCATCAATAAAAAAAGGAGAGAACTAAGTTAAAAGTACTAATAGTCTAGAGAATTCACTATCTCCTAATCTATACTTTTTGGATATTGTTTTTCAATCAGCTATGAACCCTACTTAATAGTTAACATTAGCAATCTCTTACTTCGCTATCATAGTTAATAAGATCACAAAAATGGTTTAGTCACCATTCTGTGGGGGAAAACCAAAAAGAGTCTTCTTTTTTACGAAAAAAATATGAGTCCATAAGTTTGGCTGTTTAAAGGGATGGCAGGAGGTAATTTAAACTGCATTAATAAAAACAAGATCAAGGAAGTTGAGAGTTCCTTTGGAATCTGCCCTGCCAAAAACCTCAGTGATCCCAAAATTTACTGTGCCTATAGCCTTTGCCTTATTTGCTAGCTTGGGGATTCTAAAGATCATAGAATTTTAAGTTTTAATGAAGTAAGTTATATTCAGACTCAAGTCTTGACACTCACTTCCTATGGAGCCTTGCTGAAATCATTCAGTCTCTCTATGTCTTGGTTTCTTCTTTTGCAAAATGAAAGATCTTGAATAGATTTCAAAAACGCCTTCCAGCTCTATTCTTTTTACAAGCTCAAACTAGAGATTTAAGAATAATCCATGATAATCACATGGCAAAGAATTTATTCAAAGCATCAATTTACTGTAATCCATTTTTTAAAAAACAGATGTTATTGTCTTTTACACTGAAGATTCAATTAACCAAAAAGCCAAAATGGTCTTAATATTTCATTTTTAGTTAGTCAGCATTATCAGGGTTTTTTTTTTTAGGTTTTTGCAAGGCAAACAGGGTTAAGTGGCTTGCCCGAGGCCACACAACTAGGTAATTATTAAGTGTCTGAGGTCACATTTGAACTCAGGTCCTTCTGACTCCAGGGCCGGTGCTCTATCTACTGCACCACCTAGCCGACCCAGCATCATCAGTTTTTAAAGAAAAATACTTTAATACAGACATTGAAAATAAATCTGGGGAAATTTTACTCTACTTAACAGTAAGACACTTGATGAAAAATCCAATTGAAAATAGAAAATCAAAATTGAACAATCCTTAGAAAAAATCTCTCTATAAAAACTTTGTTAGATATTGGAAGTGTCATCATCATCTCCAATATTATTAAACTGGATTTTGTCATCATTGTCAAAACCAAAGGTAGCTCTTTGATTGATTTACATTTGCTCTGAAATTTGCCTTGAAACCCCTTGCTTTATCTGCATTTTATTTAACATTAGCTTTGCTTTCCTGTTAGTCTCAAGAAACTTGTAACATCCAGTGTATTCATCCAAAACTGTTTCTTAATTTCCCTCTGACATTATATCACTTCTTTATTCCATAGAAACACTTTACTTCAAACAATATATTTTCTAATATTTAGGTCACCTGAGCATATTCTCATTCCTCTTCCTTGAATATTAAACTCTTCCCCTCCCCACCCTCCCCCACCCCCTACTTCCTATGTCTATATTTTTCTTTACCTCTACATCTATTTTTCTTCTCTTACCTTTATTCTTGGGTGGTAAAAGGCCATATCCCATGAAAAAAAAGATGGCTCTTCTAAAGGACTAACTCAAGGGGAGTACAGCCACCTCGAGGGAGTAGAAAGGGAGTGCATTTGTGTGTGTGTGTGTGTGTGTGTGTGTGTGTGTGAAATGAAACACATGACTGGTTCTTAGTGAACCTGTGTTGGTTTTTAGTAATCATCACTTGCTTTGATAATTGTTCACAAACTATCTTTAATTTTCAGAATCTACCTTCTCTTCTGGAAATCAAGAAAACATATGCTCCATTCTTCTATCATTCCTGTTTTGTTCAATTTCTCAAAAATTATGGAGAGGTTCTAGCTTCCACATTTGCTCCCTTTCCTTTTATCATGTTGCACTATACCCACTTTCTCTTTATTTGAAATAAGAAAAATTCAGGATTATTAATACTAAGACCTAGAAGAAACACTAGAGATAATTGTCCAACTTTGTCATATACAAATGAGTTAATAGAAATAAAGAAAATGATATGCTCTACTGATGCTCAAACTAGGAAAAAGGACTCAAACTTTGACTCCAAATCCTGTCTTATTGAATTAGAAGGGGCAAAGAAGAAAGACAATTTTGTGACTCAGAGTATCTCCTTTATGTGTAGTCATAAACAAAGAAGATACACTCCAGTCCATCCTTAACTTAGCTGCCAAAATGATCTCCCTGAAGCCCAGTCTAAACATATTGTTTCCCTACTCCATAAACTCCACTGGCTCTCTTTTACCCCACATCATCAAATATAAAATCCTCTGTGTAGTTCTGAAAACCTTTCATAATCTGACTCCTTCCCTACTTTTTCAGTCTTCTTATGTTTTACTCTCTTCCTTATACATACGGTCATTTCTTCCCTGTTAGAACAGAAATCCCTTGAAGGTTTCATTTTTGTCTTTGTATTCTGAAGCAAAGTCCTTGGTACATAATAGGCACTTAATACAATCTTGGTGGTTGATTTATTTGATTATTCTAAATTGAGAATTTGTTCATCATGGCAATACTAATGTCAAAGAGTAAAATTTTTTTGTTTGTTTTTTTAGGTTTTTGCAAGGCAAATGGGTTAAGTGGCTTGCCCGAGGCCACACAGCTAAGTAATTATTAAGTGTCTGAGGCCGGATTTGAACCCAGGTACTCCTGACTCCAAGGCTGGTGCTTTTATCCACTATGCCACCTAGCCACCCCTAAAGTTTTTATTTTTAATGATATTCTTCAATGAAGCATTTTGGGAAAATGGTGGCTTATTTATTGAATTTGTTATTGAGACAAAGTTGGGAAAGATAGTCAAAGAACAGTCTTTATAATTCAACTCACACTGCTCTCTCCAAAGTTACTAGAAATCACTCAGTTGTCAAATGTAGTGACTTTTGCTCTATCTCCATCCTTCTTGATTTCTCTACAAGTGTTTTACATTGCTGATCATTCTTTTCCTTGATATTCTCTTCTATGTTTCTATATCACAACTTTAGCACTGTTCTACCATTCTGTCTGCTCCTCCATCACTCCTTTACTGGATCTTCATCTAGTCATGTCTTATAAGACTGAGTATCCCACAGGGCTCTCATCTCTTCTCTTTACTCTCTATCTATTACACTTAGTGATTCAATTATTATCTCTATTCTGATCATTGTACTCAAAAATCCTTTTTCAGCCCTAAGTGCTCTGCTAAAATCTAATCTCCAAATGCCTATTGTATACCTCCAAATAGATGCCCTATAGTTATCTTAAACCCAAAGTGACCAAAATTGAATTCATAATCTTCCCCTTCTAAAAATCTTTCCTCTTCCTAATTTCAATATTATTCTTTTGGGGGGGGGGGTTGCAAGGCAATGGGGTTAAGTGGCTTGTCCAAGGCCACATAGCTAGGTAATTATTAAGTGTCTGAGGCCGGATTTGAACTCAAGTACTCCTGACTCCAAGGCCAGTGCTCTATCCACTGTGCCACCTAGCCTGACCCTTCAATATTGTTCTTGAGTGTACAACCAATCACCCAAGTCATCAACTAGGTATTATCCTCAACTACTCACTATTTCTCACTCCCCATATCAAAGATATTGTCAGGTCCTATAGATTCCTCCTTCATAGCTTTCACACATTCCCCACTCTGGTGCAGAAACCTTCATCATCCCATGTTTGGATAATTGCAAAGAGGGAGATTCAGATTTGATGTCAATCAGTTAGTCGACAAGTATTTACTCAGTACTTACTACAAGAAGGGCATTGTGCTAAACTCTGGGAATACAAATATAAACAGAATGAAAAATAGTCCCTGCCCTCAGTGAGCTGACATTCTGAAGGAAGACAATACATAAAAGGGAGGTGAAAGGGAGTGAGAAAGGGATATAATAGCAAAGGAACATCCAATCCAATAAATATGTAAAGTCCCCACTCTGAGCCAGTCACTGTGCTAAGCAATGAGGAGGCAATTAATAAAAAGAAAGGCAGTCTCTGCCCTCAAAGAGTTCCAGTCTACAACAGGGAGATAATATGAAAAAGGAGGAGCCACACCAGGGAGAATTTTGTTGTGTAGCAAAGCAACAGATTTAAAGTGATGTGGTGAATTGATTCACTTCTGTTTTTCTATGCCTGGCGTCTAGACTGATACTTTGCACATATGTGGCATATTAATATATATTTGTTAAAAACTGAATTGATTTCATAGATCTATCTTCCATTATACTCAGATTTCCAAATAAATAAATCACCATTTAAGACAAAAAAAAAAAAATGATGTGGTCCATAGTATATTCCTCTGCAGAGCAATGAGACATTGACTGGCCTGAATGCCCTCTAAAATGGACATTTGGGAGAAGTCAACCAATCATAAGAGGCTGTAGGGATAGAGAATTCTTCCAAAAGGGTGAATTTTAGAGTTTAAATGAGCTTCCACGATAAAGAGGGTTCTAGGAGCATGGTGGAGAAAACCCAGGGTGCAGCCTGGAGGGGAAAGTCAAGAAAAACATTTTTGAAAAAGAGAAGTGGGGGCGGCTAGGTGGCACAGTGGATAAAGCACTGGCCCTGGAGTCAGGAGTACCTGGGTTCAAATCCAGCCTCAGACACTTAATAATTACCCAGCTGTGTGGCCTTGGGCAAGCCACTTAACCCCATTTGCTTTACACAAACCTAAAAAACAAAACAAAACAAAATAGAAGTGGCACAGTGGATAGATCATCTGCCCTGAAGTCAGAGAGTCTTGAGTTCAAATCCATCATTCAAATCAGATATTTAATAGTTATGTGAACCTGGACAAGTCACTTAATCCCAATTGCCTCAAAAAAAATTAAGAGTTGTTCAATAATGGAACTGGCTACCTTGGGAGGAATTCCTCTTCATTAGAGATGTTTAAGAAGTTGGGCAATCACTTCTCAGGGATCTTCCAAGTACAAGTTCAACTAGATGTTAAGATCACTTCTAATGCTAAAAATCTATGATTCAGGGATAACCAGTCTTCATTTTTCCTGTGTGCAGATTTTATATCTCCACTTCAAAAAACCTTTCCTTCAAGGAACCCCAATAAAGATGGTGTAGACAGACCATTGCATCTAAAATCCCTCTGAAATATTAAATCCTGCAAATAGAAGAGAAGTAAGACAAGAATCCTTTCTTCTAATTCAGAAATTCTATAGACTATAAAGGAAAGTAGAATGACTTGCCTTAGGTACCTGGGGTCAAAATCAACAAACTTTAAGATAGGTGGCACAATGGATAGAGTACTGGCCCAGCAGTCAGAAAGATATGAGTTCAAATCCATCATTCAAATCAAATACTTACTAGTGATGTGATCCTGGGCAAGTCACTTTAACCCCAGGTGTCAAAAAAAACCCCAAAAACTCAAGCTGTCCAAGAGTGAAATCAGATACCTCAGGAAGCAGTGCACTGTGCTAAGATGTTCATAGTCTAATTGGGGGAGATAAAAGAGCTACATACTCACAAGATATAGATGTATTGGTTAGTACATAATAGATATGCAGTTCTGGGTATAATCTTTTTTCTATTATGGAAATGCTTGTTTTATCTCTTAAACATATATGAAATATATCATTATATATGTATAAATATATAATAAATATATGAAATATTTTAAAATTTTATAAAGATTCAATTAACACAGTCAGAGCTGGACTTTAGGAAAATCACTTTGATAGCAGAAATGAGGATAGACTGGCATGTGGAGTGCAGGTAGAACAATCAACTGGTTATTGCTTTATAAATTACCAGTTAATTCTTAAACATACTAAAATAGATGCATTAGCATAAAGTTTTCAAAAGGTAGAGGAAGCAATGTGGAAAGCAGCTATGATTCTACTGGTGTCTTTCACAAAACTAACTTGCTAAATTGAGAAAATGTACCCTTTATTTAAAAATATAATGACAAGCTCTGGTTAATGTGAATAGGCTAAGACCAATTGGATTTGAAATGAAGGCACTTTTTCCTTGATGCAATGAAGATAGCATATGGCAGAAATATAGTCTTTTGTAATTTGTCTGAAAGTATATTCAATGCTCCACACTCGTAATCCGCTACCTCTGTAAAGAAAAAGGTTGGGGAGATAAGTTTCTTGTTTGCTCTCCATGACCAAGTGTTTTCAACAAATAATTAATTCTGAAATGCAGAAATCCCTTTCCCACCCCCTTCAGTTCTCATTATTTAAAGTTCAAGGAAAACCACCATAGAATTTTTAGAGATTGGAGAAGGAAAGAAACTTTATATTAATTAAAAGATTCTTTGCAACATGATCTGCCTCAGTCAACTTTACTACAGCATCATCACTCAGATTTTAAATTTAGCAAAGGTCTAGTAACCCTTGCTAGTCCCCAGGAATGGGGCCACTTGCATTAAAGCATATGCTTTCATCTAGTGACATATTTTGAGCAAAAAGAAGTGTGAATGAATTCCTTTCATTACACCAGTCATATAGTTCAGTTATACTAAACAAGTTTAAAATGGAACTTACGGCTATCTAGTAGCAGCAAAGAACAAAATGAAACTTTTTTTATACTGAATGTGATCTTCTAATATTGCAAATATTTTGCTGGTATCTTGTGCATCAGACATCAAGCTAGGGCTGTAAGTATAGTCCAAGCAGTTCCTGCACTTTTGGAGAAGAGGAATAACAAGGAATAGAAAGAGACCTGAATAGCAAGAACAAGTCATAAGAGAAAAGGACTTTCATAGAGGGGACCAGAAGACAGAATATGCCTTAAAACATAAATCAATCAAAAAGTTATTAAAACTATACATTGTGTGTATCTGAGAACTGCAATACAAATTCACAGCAAGTATGATTGAGAATTAGAGGGGAGAAGGAGAAAAGGAGTTAGACTGTCTTCAGGAAATTACAAAGATTTTTTAATGATGCCAAGTTTCTGCTAGAAACCAGTGTCTTACTAATGTTGCTAAATGGCTCTGAGACATGGAGCAATACATGTTCCAAAGAATTATAGATGAACACTACACAGAGGACCCTAAAAGAACAAAGATAAGGAGGCTGCACCATATGATCAATGAAGAACTGGAAGAAAAACAGCACTAAAAGATGCATGGCCCTAGGTAAGTTACTGAATTTCTCTGTCTCTGTCTTATTTCTCTCTGTCTCTTTCTCTCTGCTTCTGTCTCTATCTCTCTGTCACTCTGTTTCTGTCTGTCCTCTCTTTCTCTTGGTCTCTCTCTCTCTCTCTCTCTCTCTCTCTCTCTCGAGAGAGAGAGAGAGAGAGAGAGAGAGAGAGAGACTTAGGCAAGTGGCAGACAGAACTATCCCCCTGGAATAAGAGTAAGAACTCCATCTTTGTAGAGCTGAGACCTAGCTCCCCAAAGATCTCAATTATTCCATTTATTTTATATTCTTAACCTGAATAACTCTCTGATTTCTGTTTTCTATCAACTTAGATAAAAAAAAGTTTATCTATTCTTCACTATTTTTATGATCTTTTCTATAACTAGCATTTGGTGTAAAGGAATCAAGTCTGAGATACAAGTTCAAGATACTCTTTCCTCTTCAAGGGATAATGACCAGGAACACAAGCTTGAACTTAAGAGGAAAAAATAATTTTGACTATACTAGCAATATTTAATGACATAGATACAGTTCTGGTCCTGTAGTCTATCTTTGAGGAAAACAAAATGGCCAGACTCATGATTCTTTCTCCAGCCCCATTTCAGGGAAGAATCAAAACCTTTCTTGCAGGGCAACTAGGTAGCATAGTGGATAGAGCACCAGCCCGGAGTCAGGAGGACCTGAGTTCAAATCTAGCCTCATTTGCTTAATAATTGCCCAGCTGTGTGACCTTGGGCAAGTCACTTAACCCCATTGCCTTAAATAAAAAAAATTGTTTTGCAAGGCAATGGGGTTAAGTGGCTTGCCCAAGGCCACACAGCTAGGTAATTATTTAGTGTCTGAGGCTGAATTTGAACTCAGGTACTCCTGACTCCAGGGCTGGTGCTCTATCCACTGTACCACCTAGCCACCCTACCTTAAAAATTTTTTAAAAATTTAAAAAACCTTTCTTGGAGAGGGAAGGGCAAAATTTCCAAGGAATGAAAGCCTCCCTGTGAGATTCATTTAATAAAACCCAAGTGGACATACACATTATCTACACAGACAACACACACACACACACACACACACACACACACACACACACACACCTTACATGATTAAATTGGGTCAAGAAGGATGAGCAAGATTTGGATGAATAGAGTAGAAAATAGGGAAAAAATTCTAGAAAAGACCAGTAGTAAGAGCAAAAGAGAATAGGGAAACAAAGAATTTTCAGGAAGACAATGAATCAATCAAGCAAATGGAGACTTTGATTTATGGTATAGTAGGACACCAAATAGTGTTTGCAGCAATTGCTGACTTTAAAACGTTTCATGTGGTGGATCTTTTTAAGCTCTGGAGACAAACTGTGATAATTGTTGCTATAAATTGTATATTTAAGTCAAAATTTCAAATAGCGTTTTTAATCCCTATTGAGATGATTGAATTACACTTATCTGGGAATTCACATTGCTGGTGATTCCCAAGAACTAAGACCAAATAAAGATTCGATTCATTACAGTAGTAGGAAAGAAACAATTAATTAGTAAAAGATTCCTGTTCTGTATCCAATAGAGTTTTTGGAAAATATCACTTTGCTTGGTCAGGTGAGAAGTCAAAAATACTTCGATCTGAATTCACTGCTCAGCCATAAAACTCAAGCAACTAGATGATAGTCTCCATGAAGGAAGGAAGGAATAGTATGTTCTGTATCTTCTATCTCTCCCAGAGATAGCCTAGCATGGTTAAATGTACTGAGGAGACTTAAAGAAATTCTTTTGAGATCCCCTCATCTGAGGATAAGGGAAACTAGAAAGTGCTACCTTACCCAGGCAGTTCCATGGAGCAGCCAGACATGCTAAGCTCAGACAGAGTGCTGGCCCCTTGGCCCTACCATCCAAGCAAACAAAAACACTCACCAATTATGTCCAGATGCCCAATCATTTCATGACTGAGCTGACATACTTCCAAAGGGAAGTTTGGACAAGATCATAATGAAAACATACAAGGGAGACAAAGCAAAAACAAAACTCTACTGTCTTTAAAGGAAATTAATCTCCTTCAGTCCCTATTTTCATTGTGAAGGAAAGAAAGCTCTCTAGAGGAGTGGGCTGGCAGACCATGGATGTATAGCAGAATTACTTTAGCAACCTGGCGGCCACTTTGCCTCCAATATGTTATAGGGTGCCATGGACCACCTCCTTGCAGAAGCCTACACTTAGGCCAAGAGCTAGTCTGGGTTCATTGGTATCAATGCTCTTTTGTCTCCTCAGAGAAAGAGGGGAAAAGGAGGTAATAACAATAACAGACATTTATATAACTCACTAAAGTTTGCAAAATACTCTACATCCATTGTCTCATTTGAGCCATAAAACTATCCTGGGTTTTGGGAGGATTAATAATTTTAAGCGTCCCATTTTACAGATATATTGTTTCATTCCTGTCTGATTCTTTGTAACCCCACTTGATGTTTTCTTGGCAAAAATACTAGAGTGATTTTGCCATTCCCTTTCCCACCTCACTTCATAAATGAGAAAACTGAGGCAAACAGGGAGAAGTGACTTACTCAAGGACACACAACTAGAAAGTATCTGGGACCACCTTTGAACTGAGGAAGAGAAACCTTCCTGAATCTAGGTCCATCTCTCCATCCTCTGAGTCATCCAGCTGGTCTAGATGATCAAACTGGTGGGAGTTCATTTGCCTGCTTTCACATAGCTACTAAGATCTTCCTCACACCAAATCCTGGATTCCTCATACTATACCACCTAGCCTTCTCTTGTCCCAGAATGATATAGAATGGCAATCACAGCTTATATTTACATGGAGTTTTAAAGGTTCCACAGCATTTGTTTAACCATAATCCTTCCTGGTACAAAGGAAGGAAGCTTGTCATAAATATTTGTTGCCACTAAGGGACACAATGCATTTCTAGTCCCATTCTACAAATGCTTCCATAAGTACCTAAAGTCACATTATTGGACTTGCTCCTAACTTTCTCCCTGCTGCTGCCATGAGAAGAATTCAAGGTAGCTTATTTCTTCCATTTAGGTGCAATTGGGCATGTTTTCCCTTCCTTTACCCCACCCCCTTCAAAAAGTCCTAAGTACAAATACTAGTCCATACACTAAAGTGTATTGCTCTCTTATGAATTATTATTATGGTTATGGCTTTAAACTGTTTGGGGGAATGATGGCACAGTTTCTATTTTTGTGTTTCTGGCTACAGGAACTCCATCAAATAACTATTCAATGGTCCTCATATTACTTTTTATGGTCTGTGATTTGAAATACCCACTTGGAAAATTGAAAATAAAACTGCTTTCCTCCCAGACTCTGTTCTGTTTCCATTTGGTAAATGCTAATATTTCTTTCTCCTCATATTTCTAATTCAACAGAAGCCAACAAGACTCTATTTTTTCTTCCTTTCCCCCCCTCTATTTCATTCCTTATACACTAAGACCATCATTGATCCCATAAAAAATGTGATCATTTCAGGAAAAGATGACCCCTAAAATCTTGAACTCCATTTCTCTCCAATTTATCAACCTTTCCTGAAAATCTTCAAGGTGGTGTGTTTGAAGTAAGCATCCCTAACATTCTTGTGCACCCCTCCTCAGGAGATGCTAGAGTTTTCCAGATTATATTGATGAGCCCTGGGCCCTGTATGCTTAACATTGCTTCTAAAAGCCCCTACCTGCCCAACATTATTGAGGCTCTACTTGATTCTGAAAATTCTTAGGTCAATGTCATCCATCCTCCCAAACCAAACTGACTGGACATATTGGGAACAAATCTGGTCCAAGTTGATAAAAATTCCAAGAGGACTCGGAACCAAATTTGTCTCTCTGTAGTGGGGCTAAGGTGATTAAAACTTTAAGCAAAAGACTTTAAAACCTCCTTTCTTCCCAATGTAAATTCATTTCATCTGAATACACTCACCTGGTTTGTTTCCCACATCCTTGGTTAAAGAGTTCTAGTCCCTGAAAATAATATCAACTCCGAGATGAATCTACTAACAGTGGCTATACCAAAGCAAAAGACATTGTCTTTTATCCCAGCATAGTCATTTGGTATTAATACTTTAAAGGGGCTGAAATGTACTTCTTTAAAGAAGATTCTAAATGGAGTCTGCAAGCAAATGAGACTATATTTCATTGTCCCCTGTAGAGAATCATTTGTGGGTCATTTAACACTTTGATACATATATATGCATATAGAGATGCATGTACATATAATTATGTGTTAGCTTTCCAAGAAGTATATTAGAAGAATTCAACCACCAACTTTAGAACGTCAGTAATATGGAATTTTAATATAACATAATTTTACATTATACTGGAAAGTTGCAATTTATGTATTAGAACATTGAATTTACCGTGAAGAATCTGGGTTTGATTCTAAATAGCATCTTTCTTTTATTCAAAAACCTTCCATGGCTCCCCATTGCCTCTGATAAAATATCTAAAGTTTGCCCTTTGCGGTTCTTCTTCAGCTGGTTTCTAACTACATTTCCAGCTTTGTTTCATTTTATTCTCCTTTGAAAATTCTATGTTCCAACCAATTTAGAATACTAGTTGTTCCTGTATACATCTCTTTCTTTCCTTTGTACATTTGTTCATGTTGTTAGTGATACTTCCTCCTTTGTGACCATTTTTCAGCCTGTCAGCCTTCAAGGATCAGTGCCACCTTTTTAGAAAATTCTTCTCCAGTCTCCCAATTGTAGATAGGCTCTTCCTTCTCTTTGTTTCCTGGTACTGTATTCATTTAGATTTGCACTCCAATCAAATGCAAACTCCTAGAGAAGGAAACTTATAATTTGTTTTGTTTTATATCTCTAGCACCTTTCTTACAGTAGGTACTTGATAAATGTTTCTTAAATCAAAGTGTTACATATAATCCAGACTATGGAATCTTGAGCTATCAATCAATCAGCAAGCATATACTGAACACCTACTATGGATCAGACATTGTATTAGGTACTATAAATACAAAGATAAAAATGAAACACTCTCTGCTTTCAAGGAGTTTATATTCTATTTGGAAAAACGACAAAATTACTTTTTTGGAGGGAAGGCACTAAAGAGTTACAGATAATTTCTCTGAGCTTCACCTAAGATTCCAAAATAGGCACTGACCCTAGGCTACCCTACTTCAGACTATTCCCTCACATCCGTGCTGTAGTCAAATTTAGTCATCTGGTCCCCTCCTCTCAGGAACTGATGAATTAATCTGGAGCTAAGTTAATAATAATTAAAACTAGTTTAAGGGCGGTTAGGTGGCATAGTGGATAGAGCACTGGCCTTGGAGTCAGGAGTACCTGAGTTCAAATCTGACCTCAGACACTTAATAATTACCTAGCCGTGTGGCCTTGGGCAAGCCACTTAACCCCATTGCCTTGCAAAAAAAAACTAAAAAAAACCCTAGTTTAGAGTGTTATAGGGGAAGTGGATAGGAGTGGAGTTGCTAAGATCTCTCTTCAGACACTAACTTGCTGTATGATCCTGGGCAAGTCACGTAACCCTTATTTTTCTCATTTACAAAATGAAAGTAATTATAGGATCTATCTTCTAGGGTTGTTGTGAGGATCAAAAGAGATAAAATTTGAAAATTGTTTAGCATTACACTAAGTATATAGTATAGCATATACTAGCTATTAATATTATTATAATATGGGATAGCTAGGTGGCACAGTGAACAGAGCAGTGGCTATGGCTCCTGAACTAAAGAGGAACTAAGGTCAAATCTGGCTTCAGACACTTAATATTTACCAGTTGTGTGTCCTTGGTCTAGTCACTTAACCCCATTGCTTTACAAAGACAAAAAAAAATATTATTCTCCTGGGTATTATTTGCTTTTTAAAATAAATCTCCAAAGAGTTAGCATTATGGAAGTTTTATGCTCTTTAATAGGGTGAGTGGAAGAAATATTTTAACTTCTTAGACCTTTTATAACCATAAAAGCAGATTTTTATCACCAACTTTGCCTTTATATACATAAAGCTGGGTAAGTGCTAGAAAATGTGTTATTAACTATAATGAATCTGTGTTATAGTTTAAAACAACTTCACGTAGTTTTTAAAAAATTAGCCGCTGTGATTCAACTTGGGCTTTCCCCCAATTACCCCCCCCCCACTCCCAAACTGAAGTGTGGATAAGTGAGACCTTCTGTTCTGATGGTTGTCAACAGTACCCCTCACCATGGTGCTCTTAGGGTATCTTCCTCCTGTGAAATTCAACCTCTAATCTGGGGGTTGGGGGGGACCTCAGTCCCTCTGATCATTAACTCTGCCTTTCTCATCCATGTGCCCTTTTAGGGGATAGAGTAGACAGTTTCAGAGAAGAAATTCTTAAGAGATTTATAACAACTGAGATATCTAACCAGTAAACCTCAGGCTGGGAGTACCATAACATAAATAAGAGGTAGGGGGGCAAAAGTTGGCAACGTATTTCAACCAACATTTAGTTTCCAGAACTATAGGGTTTGATATTAGCAACCAAGATGTGTGTGTATGTGTCTGTGTTTCTGTGTGTGTGCTGTGTGTGCTAGGCCACAAACACACATACACATACATGTATATGTTTCTAATACAAGGTACTAAAGTTAAATAAACCTCCTTGTCCAAATACTATTTGCATTTCAGTCAAAGTTTTGCTTAATATTTTGAAAGAAGCAGAGATAAATAACATTTGCATGGATAGCCATATATATGATGCTTATGGTGCCATCTACTGACCAGTTTGCTAAATGACACAAGAAGTTGCAGTTAAAGTTTCATTTTCAGCATTGATATAATAAATTGTCTTTTAAATATAGATGCTAATCCATATATACCCCTATTTAAAATGTTTCAAGAAAATCATAGTTGTGTTTTGTCTCTCATCAACCAAAGGCCATCTTATACCAGGGTATTTCCCTGGAATTATAAAGTCCCCTTAAATATTTTTAATTCCCTCAGTTTTATTCCCATAGTCATTGTTGGTCCTTCTTTCTTGAAAAAGACCATCACATCAAGGGAAGTGGTGCCATGACAAGCAAGTGAATTGGATTTGAGTTTGGGGTGCTGGGCTAAGTCACCAGTCTCATTTTCTCCTTAGGAATCATCCAAGGTCCAATGGTGAGAAATGGATCAGGATGACTGGAGACGGACCTGGATGTGAGGTAATCAGGGTTAAGTGACTTGCCCAAGGTCATGCAATTAATTGTCGGAGGCTGAATTTGAACCCCAAATCTCTTGACTCCAAGGCCAGCATTCTATCCACTGTGCTAAGTGGTTATCACATTCGTCTAACACAGAAAAGGTCCCCAGTCCAAAACCAGACAGAGCACATTCTCTTTCCAGTGATGACAAATGACAGCTGGGAGTCTTGGAATACCATGGTTGGAGAAGACAAAATCCTAAGCAATGAAGAAGGCCACATGAATAATGACAGGAGTAAATAGGCATCGGCAGTCTAACATGAGTGAGCAAAAATGCTCACAAAGATGCACATTTTTGTACATGGCCAATGAAGAAATTTGTCTCATGTGACTATTCATCCTTGTTATGAGGGTTTTTCTTGTTTTTCTTTTTTTCCTTTTGAATGAAGGAAGAGAATGTGGGAAAGAGATACAATAAATGTTTGCTGATTTTTTAATTAAAAAGTACAAGACTTTACATTTATTCCTATAGACTTTTATCTGAGAAGGCTCTGCATAGTTCTCTGTCAAGATTTTTTTGGAGCCTGATTCTGTCACCTACTGTGCTAATGCTCAACTTTATATCATCTATAAATTTGATAAGATATTGTTTTATCCAAGGCATTGATTTTTAAAAAAAAAACATGGGCAAACATAGACCCCCTAGGACACTCCACCAAAGAATTCCTCCCATTGTTAACAATGAACCATCAATAACTATTCCTTGAATCTGGTCATCTATCCAGTTTTCATTCCATCTGATGCTATTTTCCTCTCCCCTTTGTCTCTCCATTGAATCTACAGTAATAGTATGAAATACTTTATCTAAAAGCCTCATTAAAGAGACAGCTGGGTGGCACAATGGATAGAGCGCTGAGTCAGGAGGACCTGAGTTTAAATCTGCTCTCAGATACCTAATAATTGCCTAGCTGTGTGACCTTGGGCAAATCACTGTTAACTCCATTGCTTTAAATAACTAATTTTTTAAAAAAGAAAACTATTTCCCCTACTCTTAATTTAGTAATCTTGCCCAAAAAATGGAAATGGAAGTATTCTGGTATAGACTGTTTTGAGTAAAGCCATGGTAATTACTGCTTCTCTTTCTATTAAACACAATCAATTGGCATTTATTTAGTTTGAACAACTGTGTTAAGTGCTGGGGATATTAAAAAAAAAAGACAAATGAGAACCCTTGCCCTCCAGGAACTTACAATCTTATTTCTAGATATTTGCCAACTCTCTCTCTCTCTCTCTCTCTCTCTCTCTCTCTCTCTCTCTCTCTCTCTCTCTCTCTCTCTTGTTTTTGCAAGGCAGTGGGGTAAAGTGAATTGCCCAAGGTCATGAAACTAGGTAATTATTAAGTGTCTGAGTTTGGATTTGAATTCAGGTCCTCCTGACCCCAGGGCCGGTGCTCTATCCACTGTGCCACCAAGCTGCTCCCCAACCCTCTCTTTAATGATATTTATAGGATTTTCCTATGATGCCCTGTCAAACTTACCAGTGTATGGCTTGCATTTTTTATTCTCCTCTCCCCCTCCTAAAAAACAAAAATAAGGGACAGCTAGGTGGCGTAGTGGCCCTGACTGGCCCCAGAGTCAAGAGGTCCTGAGTTCAGATGCGGCCTCAGACACATACTAATTACTAGCTGTATGACCTTGGGCAAATCACTTAACCCCATTGCCTTGCAAAAACCTAAAAAAAAATTAAGAATAAACACTATTTACCCCACTCCAATCTACCATTTTCTGTGATCTTTCAATAATTATTCAGCAATTGTATCTGCCCATTTTCTCAGGAACTATAGATAAATGGTTCATTTTTGCCATACCAAATATCAGTGATGAGAATGAGGTCAATTGTGTCCCCCTAGAATTAGTAACTACAATTCCTCTTGTTGTTTAGTTAAACTTTGAACACTTGTATGTGGACCCAAGCAGTTTTTTTTCTTTTTAACCCTTTCTTGGATTTTGTCTCCTCTGAATTTCTAGATTCCTCAGTAATCATTCCTCTTCTTTCTTTAAGGCTATTCTCTAGTATGGGAATCTGGGAATATATAAAACTAATCTTTTCCCTCCTCTTTCACTTTTATTTTAAAGTCTTTTTGATAAAACTCATAAGACACCTGGCAAATACATTCTTTTTTAAATTTATTTTTATTAAAGATATTATTTGAGTTTTACAATTTTCCCCCCAATCTTACTTCCTTCCCCCACCCCCACCCCCACCCCCATGGAAAGCACTCTGTCAGTCTTTACTTTGTTTCCATGTTATACCTTGATCCAAATTGGGTGTGATGAGAGAGAAATCATATCCTTAAAGAGAAGAGAAGTCTAAGAGGTAACAAGATCAGACAATAAGATATCCGTTTTTTTCTAAATTAAAGGGAATAGTCCTTGAACTTTGTTCAAACTCCACAGCTCTTTATCTGGATACAGATGGCACTCTCCTTTGCAGACAGCCCAAAATTGTTCCCGATTGTTGAACTGATGGAATGAGCGAGTCCTTCAAGGTTGAACATCACCACCATGTTGCTGATAGGCTACACAGTGTTTTTCTGGTTCTGCTCATCTCACTCAGCATCAGTTCATGCAAATCCCTCCAGGCTTCCCTGAAATCCCATTCCTCCTGATTTCTAATAGAACAATAGTGTTCCATGACATACATACACCACAGTTGGCAAATACATTCTTACCACTTTTTGTTAGCTATATTCCATAGATCATGAATCTAAGGCTAAATGGGATCTCAAAGGTCATCTAGTCCAACCCCTTCATTTTACAGATGAAGAAACTAATGGACAGTGAAGTTAAGTGACCCAAGGTCACCTCTACCAGAAAGTATAGAGTAAATTCCTGGAACCAGTTACCCTATGTATGTCAAACACCTGGAACAGGTTGAGAATAGATCCCTTATCTTTTGGGGGATGTGGTTCTTTCTGTGTCATTCCAAATATACATTAATTCAGAGAATTAACAGATTCTGAGTATGTTGAATTCTTAGAAGCTAATTAAAATAATAACATCATAAAAAGCAAGATGATTATTTTTAAATGTTTATTTCAGTGTAATTTACAGATTAAGAAACATTGTGTAGTAGATAACATTGGGAGGAAGTTCTGAATCACAATTTCTTCTGAGATATATTGGCCTTATGTATGACACTGGGTCAGCCACTAATGTCTCAGTGCCCTGAGGTCACTCTCTAAGACTCTAGGTGACTTGATGGGTGCCCTTTGACTTGGATGAAGAGAATTCCTTCCCAAACCAGTCCCAATATCAATGAAATCACTAGTCTAGTGACCCTATAAAATAAATAAATGAACCCAGATAATTTACAGATAATAGAATATAGCCCCATTACACACAAACACACACATACACACACACACACACACACACACACACACACACACACCAGACATTGAACCTTGAACCTCCCCTGAAATTAAGTTAAAAAAACAGTCAATGGCATGACTAAGTCTGAGAATGTGTCATAGATTCTGACTTATAGACCCTCCACCTCTCTATTTCTCAAGAGTCTAACAATGCCTTACACATAGTATGCACTTTAAGATTTTTGGTGAATTGAATTGCAAACCTTCCTTGGAGCAGACAAAGCAGTCAAACATTTTTATCTCAATTATCATTATTAGACTGCTATTTTCCCCCTAATTGATGCGAAAAGCACATGTAACTTAAAGGTTCTTTGAGGTCTTGCAGAAAATTAATTCTGAAATGGAAATAAAATCAATTTGAAAAAAAGAAAATTAATTCTATCAATATCATCCTGAACTTTCCCTTAACTAGGTTGTTATTATTGTCGTTCAGTCATTTTGGGGTTTTCTTGGCAAATATACTGGTGTGGATTACCAGTTCCTTCTATTCTTTTTTTACAGATGAGGAAACTGAGGCCAAGAGGGTTAAGTGACTTGCTGATGTTTACACAGTTATTAAGGGTCTGAGGTTGGATTTGAACTCAGGTCTGGAACACTATCCTTTGCATCACCTAGTTTCCCTGACAAAATTCAAAATTCCAAAATTCCAAATTCAAAACAACATTTAGACTGTGTCTATAAAATGCTCTCCTCCCCCCAATCCCCCCCCGCCAAAACTTTATTGATTTAGAAACATTAGTCAGCTGTTCCATCCAACTGTGTTTTTAAAAATCAAATATTCAATGTCATGTTTCAAAAAAACTGAATAAAAAAATGAAAGGGCAGCCAGGTGAAGAGCACTGGGACCCAGTTCAAATCCAGCCTCAGACATTTGATTCTTTCTAGAAAGTCACTTAACCCTAATTGTCTCGCATCCTGGCCCATCTCCAGTCATCCTGATTTATATCTAGCTCCTGAACCCAGATGGCTCTGGAGGAGAAAGTGAGGCTGGTGACTTAGCACAGCACCCCCTCACTCAAATCCAATTCACATGCTTATCATGGCATCATCTCCTTGATGTCATGGTCTTCTTCAAGAATAAAGGACAACACACCCTAACAGCAACATGGAGGTGATGATCAACTTTGATGGACTTACTTATTCCTTCAGTGCAACAATCAGGGACAATTTTGGGCTGTCTGCTATGGAGAATACCATCTGTATCCAGAGAAGGAATTGTGGAGTTTGAACAAAGACCAAAGACTAACCTTCAATTTAGAAAAAAAAAAAAGTTATCTTATTATGTAATTTTGCTATGTCTTACACTTGATTTTTCTTCCTTAAGTATATGATTTCTCTCTCATCACATTCACCTTAGATCAATGTATACCATGGAAACAATGTAAAGAATACAGAATGCCTTCTGTGGGGGGTAGGGAGAGGGAAGCAAGAATGGGGGGAAAAATTATAAAACTCAAAATAAATAAAATCTTTCTAAAAAGTGAAGGACAACAACAACAAGAATAAAGGACAGCAAAAAATGTACAGCAAAGTGAGCAAGGAAGTCCTTTGAAATGAAAATGGTTGACTACTTCAACTCAATATTTTAAAGTGCCTACTATGTGTAAGACTTTAGAGACATGGAGTTAAAAAATGTGAAATGATGCTTGCTCTTTATGAACATATGTTCAGATAAATATTCAGATAAATAAATAATAGAACATACCCCTATTGGTCAGGGGTCAGGAAAGATGGCATTTAGGTTTGAAAAATGGTTGAGGTGAGAGGGAAGTGCATTTCAGACTATGCAAGGATAAAGATACAAGGGATGGAATGCTAGGATAATTTTACTCTTCTTAGGTTCATCCTGTGCATTAAAGGTGATATCTCGGGGCAGCCACTTAGGTGGTGCAGTGAATAGAGGACCAACCCTGAGTTCAAATCCAACCTCAGAGACTTAGCTGTGTGACCTTGGGTAAGTCACTTAACCCCATTGCCTTGCAAAAATCTAAAAATAAACAAAAAAGTGATATCTATTTCTAACATGGGATCTATTCCATAAATATCTATTCCAATATGGAATAAGTTATAGGAAAGAGGGAAGTAATGAGAGAAGATGAAGAAACTGGACAATTTTTAATAAATATGTAGAATTTTTAGAGTGGAAGGTTTTCTAGCCCAACTCCCAAATCAGAGTTCCTCTTCCACTTCTTCAAGTCTTAACAGTAATTTCCTTTGAAGTAAATTTCCAGAACATATACTACCATCAAATATAAATACAAAAAAGTTTGAAAGTCAAAGCTAAATTTATTTTAAGAATGCTTATGTTTCAGCTGCCCTTTATCAGCATAGAAAAATGGACTTGCTTTCTATCAAGATCTCAAACAAGAAGTGCATTGCACATACTACAAGTCTATCAGACAGGAATGCATGAGCCTGGTATCCTGGCTGCTTGGGACTTAAACTCTGGTTGAATCAGCTGTCCAAATACATTTTTAGTTATCTAATTATTCATTGAGACTTAAATGTCCATCATCACCAACCTTGGCTATGAAGTGTAATTGACTCCCTTTTCTGGTTGGAAATCTTCTAAATGCTTGGGGCGGTGGTGGGGGGCACTTCATTCCAAATGAAAAGGGAAATTTTCAATTGATCCTTCAAACCACAGCAGTGCTTAGAGCTTATTCATTTTAAAACTTCTCTGCTGCTTTGGCTGCAGAAATAATCATGTATTTATTAAATTGAAATATTGCCCTATCTTACTGCTTCCTATTCTTTCCTTCCAATTCTTAATACTCTTTTATTACAGGAAATGAAGCAAATCAATAGGGAGTCCAATTATATTCACTATAAGAACAGAAGTGGATAAAAATAAGATTAGTCAAGGCTGCATCTTTAAATCACTTCAAACCACTTACCTTACATGAAATTCTTCATGACAGAAAAGAAAAAAGAACAGAAAAAGACTCAAGGACTGAAAGACATAAATAATGATACTTAATTTTCTTTAAAAATATACATTTGGAGCACTTTCCTTCCTTGAAGAAATGAAAAACGATAAATGAGAAACATTGCATAACCTTCAGACTTATGTATAGTTTAGTTTTGCTTAACTCTTTTTACCCTTATTCATTTCTAATCTTTGCTTAAAGGGATGATTCTCTAGTGAAAAGGGAAAGGATATATTTGGAAAAAAAGTGACACAAAAACAAAGACCTCAATTTTTAAAGTTTTTAAAGTCTAAATGCAAGTGTGATATCTCGGGGCAGCCACTTAGGGGTGGCTTTTTTTTTTTAACATATTCAATGCAAGTGTGAAAAATATTTTCAGTTTTTTTAATTTCTTCTACATGCTTGTAGTTCTTCTCTTTTTATTTTTTCTCTTTCCTCTAGTTCTTTCTTATGCCTCTTTGTTTCTTCTCTTTCTAGCTTTCCTTCCTATTTTTCCTCTCTTTCCTACTAATCATTTGTATGTCTGATAGAATGCCCTTCACTATACAACTAGAGAGACAAAAGAGATACTTGTATCTAAAATAAGAGAATGAGTTCCAATGTGTAATGAAATACAAGGGATCAACCAAACTCAGTTGTAGGTTACTCTATAGCTACTTGTCTTGTTTTTATAGTTAATCTCCTTATTACAAATTCTCAGCTAATCCTGAGGTATGTTTAGATATTTCCCTTTTAATTACTAAAAATTTTGATAGCTCTCAACTGAACAACTAAGCTCTGAGTCGCCATCCCAATTCATTAAATATTATTTCTACAATAAACTTTTAAAAAGCCAGACTCCTTTCCTATAAGTAATATAGTTAAAGGCCCTGGAGGAATGATCACAGAATTTAAATTTTGATCAAGTATAAATTTGGAAGTTGGAGAAAGTAGGACATGCTTCAAGTGAACAAGACTGGGTGAGTTGCTAAAGTTAGAAACAACCCCAAAGAGCCTGTGGGCTGAAGGAAATGGCATTTTGAAAAAGAACTTTGTCAAATCTATAAAAATACCAGTCATTCCCCAGTTGCTCAATGGTCAAAGGAAATCAACAGGCAATTTTCCAATGAAGAAATCAAAGCAATTTATAGTCATATGAAAAAATGTTCTAAATCATTATTGCTTAGAGAAATGCATACCAAAACAACTCTGAGATACTGGCCTTATTTTTCCATGATAGTGGAACAGTGGATAGAACACTGGACCTGGAATCTAGAAGAACTGAGTTCAAACCCAACCTCAAACATTTACTAGCTGTTTGTTTTTGGAACCTAACTCCCAGGCTTATTATAAGGAGCAACTTAGATAATAGTTGTATTATATAAGTATATATGTATGTATATGTGTATATATGTGTATATGCATATGTATATATATATGTACACACACACACACACACACACACACACATATATATATATATATATATATAGGGAGAGAGAGAGAGAGAGAGAGAGAGAGAGAGAGAGAGAGAGAGATTTGCAGTTTTGTGTGCAATCATATTTTTACTATACTATGTTATGGAAATGTTTATTTTATACCAAAAATTAAAAACCAAATATTTTTTAAAAAATAAAAACACTTGGGCATAGTGCCTATCAAAATATAGTTGAAATGGGGCAGCTAGTGATATAGTGGATACAGCACAAGCCCTGGAGTCAAGAAGACCTGAGTTCAAAACCAGGATCAGACACACCTAGCTGTGTGGCCTTGGGAAAGTCACTTAACCCCATTACCTTGCAAACACACACACACACACACACACACACACACACACACACACACACACAAACACGTATGTATTCTTCCTATTCTCTTTCCTTCCCTTTCTTAATTCTGGACAATAAAAAGGAAAAATAATGGGAAAAACTAGAGCACACACAAAGAAGAGTAATCAGGATAGTAAAGAGAATGGAGACTATGCCATATGGGAATCTATCTAAGGAACCAAGGATGTTTAGTCAAGTTAAGAAATGACGAGGGATGATAAGAACATTGTCCACAAGTATTTCAAAGACTAAGTAACTGAAGCACTAAACATGTTCTTTGTTGCCCTTTTCATGGTGACAAAAAGTTGACAAATGCTACAGATCAGGGCTTGATTTATCATTTTGTTGACTGCCCAGATTTGAGAAAGTGATAGAGAAAAAATGTTGATAATTTGGATTAAACTTAATTGAGTTTTACATTAGAAAAAAAATGATCAGTTTTTGGATATGTTGTTAGGCATAGGCTGGATACAACAAATCTCCTCCCAAATTAGATTGCATGATTTGGCAAAAGTATTTATTTCCTGATGTAGCATTTGTGCCTAATTCAGTATGCTAGAGTAATCTCTTTTTTTAATTTTATTTAAATTTTATTTTTCCTTGATTACATGTAAAAACAAATTTTAAGATTCATTTTTTAAATTTTGAAATCTGAATTATCTCCCTTCTTCCTACCTCACTCCCCACTTCCTTAATAGACATGTTGTGAAAATAAACATGGACCCCCCCAAAAAAAAGAAACCTCAAAAAAATTAAGTAAAAAAAATATGCTTCAATCTATATTCAGACACCATCAGCTCTGTCTTTGGTGATGGATAGTATTCTTTATCATAAATGATTCAGAATTGTTTTGTGTCATAGTGTTGCTAAGAAATGCTAAATCGGGGAGACTAGGTGGTGCAGTGGATAGAGCACCAGCCCTGGAGTCAGCCCTGGAGTTCAAATCCGGCCTCAGACACTTAATAATTATCTAGTTGTGTGGCTTTGGGCAAGCCACTTAACCCCTTTTGCCTTGCAAAAAAACTTTAAAAAATGCTAAACCACAGCTGATTATCCTACGATATTGCAATTATGTTCTAAACAGATCATTTCCCCAATGTATCTATTGAAACCTTTCCAAGTTTTACTGAGAGCACTTTGCTCATCATTTCTTATAGAATATCATTCCATCATAATCATAGTCCACATTTTGTTTAGTCATTCCCCAGCTGATGGGCATTCACTCAATTTCCAATTCTTTGTTTCAGAAAAGAGGTCCTTTTCTTTTCTCTTTTTCATCTTTTCTGGAATATAGACCTAGGAGTGGAATGTCATCTTTTCTTAATTCATATAATTCATATTTTTTAAATTTTATTATTTATTTTAAACAAATACAAAAATAAGAAAAAACATTGCCATGTACATAACAAAAAATAAGAGAAAATTCCATATATAAAATAAATTTCCATTTCAAGAAAATCTATGTAATGATTACTAGTCTTTATAATCAAAATTGTCCAGCTTTTTTTGCTTTCTTGTTGGCTTTCTTTTGTTCTTTGCTATATACTTGTTATTTTATTTTTCACTCCCCACCCCCCACCCTAAAAAGGCTACAATTAAGAATAGACATACACACATAAGTATATGTATAAGTATGTAAACATCTATAAATATATACTCATACGCATATGTGTAAAACTGTACTATGCTTATTTTCTTCTATCATCGGTTTCCTGAAGATGAATAACATCTTCATAAGCGTAAATCTTCCCATGTTTTTCTAACTCATCCATTTCATCATTTTCTATGCCACAGAAATATTCCAATCAATTTACTCATCCTGTCTGAGAGATTTTCTATGAAAATGTCTTCCCAACTTTCTGCATTCCTTCTATTCTTGGCTGCATTTATACAAGAAAATTTTAATTTAAAATAATCAAAATTATCCATTTTATAATTTAATAATTCTCTGACCTTATATTATAGTTTAAGTTTTGATACTGCTGTATCTGTTTCCTTTACATCTTTTTTACTGGTTTCTTTGAAGTCCATGACCTTTTGTTCTTCCATATGAATTTTGTTATTATTTTTCCTAACTTAGATAATCCATTAGCTGAATTCATTTTTAATGTATCAGTTTCCATTTTATGGGTAATTTCATCCCAATCACATTCTAAGCTATAATTACCTGTTGTATATTTTTCTTCTTCCTATTTTTCCTCACTAGTCTTCTCATCCTGTCCCTCTTTGCTTTACTTCTACCTGCTACTTTGACTCCTTATTTCTTAATGTAACCATCTCTCCATGACCCTCCCTTATCTTCTTCCCACCCTGACCTCTACCCTAGCTCCCTTATTTGTTTCTGCATTTAGAAGATTTTTATACCTTTCAAGTTATATATCTGTTGTTTCCTCCTAAACCCTTTGCTGATGAGAATAATGTTCCGTCTCTAGCTACTCTCCCCCCCACTTTTTATGTAACAATTTTTTTCCTTTTACGACTCATTTGTATGAGATAAATATTCCTTTTTGTCTCTCCCTACAGTTTTATTTTTTTAGCATCACCAAACATACACAGCTCAGCCCGTCTTTTTTTTCAAATTATCCTATTAATGACAATCATAAGAGTATTTTCACATATAAGAAGCAATCAATTTAACCTCATTGTGTCCCTTTAATATTTACCTTATGTTTCTCCTGGATGTTATATGTTGAATTTTCCCTTAAGTTCTGATGTTTTTGTCATAAATATCTAAAAGTCTTTCAGTTCATTAAATGTTCATTTTTTCCATTCAGGATTATAGTTAACTTAGCTGTGTCAGTTACCCTTGTTTGCTGATAACACCAATTCGTTTGCTCTATGAAATATAGTATTCCAAGATCTATAGTCCTTCAATGCAGTAGCTAGCTGCTAGATCTTGTGTAATCCTTATTGTATCTCCAAGAAATTAAATTGTTTTTCTTATTATTTCCAATATTTTCTCCTTAAGCTGAGAGCTTTAAAACTTGGCTATGATAGTTCCTGTATGTTTTCTTCCTGTGATCTTTTTCAAGTGGAAAAATCAGTAGATTTTTTCCTATCTCTGCTTTGCCTCCTTATTCTGGAACTTCAGGACAATTTTCTTTTATAATTTCTTGTAATATTATATCAAGATTCTTTCATAATCATAAATTTCAGATAGTCTAACTATTCTTTGTTTTTTAGGTTTTGCAAGACAATGGGGTTAAGTGGCTTGCCCAAGGCCAGATGGCTAGGCAATTATTAAATGTCTGAGGTCGGATTTGAACTCAGGCACTCCTGACTCCAGGGCCAGTGCTCTATCCACTGAGCCACCTAGCCGCCCCCATAGTCTGACTATTCTTATATCATTTTTCCTCTATCTGTTCTCTAGATCAGTTTTTTGATGAGATGTTTCACATTCTATTTCATTTTTCTACTTTTGATTTTTTTAATATTTCTTGGATTCTTAAATGTCATTAACTTCCTTTTGCCCAATTCTAGTTTTCAAGAAATTTTCTTCCTTAAGTTGTTGATTCTCTATTTCAAGTTTTTTCCATAATTTTCTTGATTTTCTTGGAGTGGTTTTATTTTTCTTATAATTTTTGCTCTATCTTATTTGATTTTTAAATCATTTTTAAATTCTTCCAAGAATTTTTTTTTTGCTTGGGTCCAGTTGACATGTCTGATTGAAAAAAGGAGTGGGTTTTTGCTATTGTTATCTTTCTCTGACTATGAACCCAGATCTTCTCTATCCTCAAAGTAGCTATCTATAGTTGGATTCTTTCTCCTTTGCTTACTAATTATTTATTTGTTTGTTTGTTTTATTTTTGAGTAGCTATAGGTTTAGTTGAGCTATAGTTTCAATTTATGGGGAATTATACCTCAAGTCTCAAATCCTTCTTACTGTTATTGTCTGAGGTCTATCCAGGACTCAACCTTGGGCTCTCCTCTCCTCTCCTCTTCTGCGTCATGGCTAGGGCCACCAGCCACACTGTCCCTCAGATGATCTTGTTCTCTATAGTCCTTCAGGTGACTGCAAAATACGGCTGTCCTCTCTGCCCTAAAATTGAAACCAGGGACTGCTCTCCTGCAAATGTCCACAACCAGCAGGGTTCCCATCCTCTGCTACTGTATTTGTCAGGTGTGTGCTAGTTCTTTCTCCCCTGCTGACACAGCCTGGGACAAGTCAGTCAGCACTGTTGTACTTGATGTCCTTTGTCAGTGGAAAGACCTTCAGTCTTCTCCTATTCAGCTCAGACCCTCACACTTTTTCTAAAGCTGCCTCCCAAACCCAGTTGTCCAGAAGGCTTGTTGCCTATTGATTCTACAGAATCGCCCAGGAGGTATTTGCATTTCACTCAGGCTGAACCTCTGCCCTTGGAGGTTGGGTCTTTTCTAGGTCTTTTCAAGTTGTCTTGAAACAACTGCTTAACACTAACTTTTGTTTGTTTCTGCTGTTATACATTTCCTCTGAGGTGATGTTCTGTCTTTTTGTGTCAAGGAACACTGGAGAGTTGAAAGCATCTTTACCTACTCTATCTTCCCAGAATCCTCTATTGTTCTCTTAATAAATATCGTTGAGTAACTGTATTTCTTGAAAATTAACCTAATCTCATGGGGTGAGGAAATGGGATTTCTAGCGTCTGAATTCTAAGGGAATTATAATATAAATCCAATTCTCTTCACAATACTTTTCTTAGGGAGTCTATTAAGGTATTATGGGGTCTGGAGGGGATCATAGTCAGAAACATTGATACTATTAGAGACTAACCTATGGTCTATGCAAAAGATTCTGGGAGACTATACTTTGCCCATTTTAGCCTTTACTGGTCCAAGAAAATCACTTCTCTGGCTGTAGATCCTGTGGAACAAATGGTTATTCTATTTACCTGCTCTGATAAGAAAAGAGGCACCAGAATAACAATAGTGTAAGATAATAACAAATATTTCATGGGTATATGATATTGAACATTGTTATCGTTGTTGTCATTTTTAGTATTAGACTCTTCATGACCCCATTCAGAGTTTTCTTGGCAAAGATGCTGGAGTGGTTGGCCATATCTTCTCCAGTACATTTTAGAAATGAGAAAACTGAGGTAAACAGGGTCACACAGTAAATATGTGAGACTAGATTTGAACTCAGGAAGATGGGTCTTCCTGACTCCATGCTTGGCACTCTATCCACTAAACCGTCTAATATAGATCTGATCAAAAACTGATCTTTTGACAAAGTTGAAAGGGCATTCAAAAAAAATCCATTGGAGCCCCAGTCTCCTTCTTACTAGTAAAATGACTTTGGGTAAACTATTCTCTCTAAGCCTTAGTTTTCTCATGAAAAGTTCCCCATACTTTGGAAATATAATTAAACTATATTTATAGCTGCTGAAAACAAAATAAAACAAATAAAAGAATAAATAAAAATGAGTAATAAATTTGTCAGGATTCAATGAGATGTTTCACTAATAATAATAATAGCTAGCAGTTATCTAGAGTTTAAAGTATTTATAAATATTATTTCATTTTATCCTTATAACAACCTTGGGAGGTAAAAGCTATTATCATTCCCATTTTACAGATGATTTAGGAAGGTTACATTCAATGTCTGCAAATACTGGAAGAATTCTCAACTGCAAGAGGGTCTACATCTCAGAACTGTATACAAAGTAACTATAATAATATAAAGGAAAAGAACATTAATAGACATGTAAACTCAGACTAATTTTAATGATCAAGCTTGATCTTAGAAACCCAAATGATGCCTCATAACTAGAAGGTGGAGTACAGAAAGAACTTACTGAAGGAATTCAAGAAGAAGCACTACATAACCACTCTAGGTGAATGCTATTGAAAGAAATGCTGAACCTGAAGTGGGATTAGATGGTTGAGGAATGTATATGTAGACACAGAATAAAGCCACATTGACCTCTGAGATTTCTTCATACACTAAGATTTGATAACAACTCACATCCACAGTTACCATCCTTCCTACCCCATAATTCTCAGAATATTCTCACTATACATCCTGGGGATTCCCATTTTTGTGGGCTACAAAGCACTTTAGCAACCATTCATGATTGCTTTCTGTTAAGTCATACTTTTTGTTCTATGCATTCAAGGAAGATGCTTCTTTAATGAGTATATCTTTCCTGACTCAGGATGGTTCATGACTGCTGTCCCAGAGGTTTGTGATCAAAATCAAGTTCCTGTCAAATCTTCAAATCAGTTGTTAGACTGGTCTGTATCCTTTGTAAAACTTTCAGAAAGGGGGGATAGTTCCCTATTGATTGTTTCAAAGAGATTTTGAGGGGTCCGTGAACTACCCAGGTGAAAGAGCTTGTGAAAGGTGTATGTGTGTGTGCATGTGTGTGTATATATATATATATATATATATATATATATATATATATACATATACATACATATAATCTTTCCATCAATGTTCAATACAGCATCATAAATTATGGAAGTTAAGAGAACTTGAGTGGAATGCAACCCTACACAAAGCCATTGTGAATGGGAACCAGATCTGACAAGATGCAGTCAGAGGAACTCAACTTACTATTAAACATTATGCAGTTGTCTTTTAAGACTTGCACATCTAGCCGTTCCCTCCCTCCTCCAAAAGACTAAAATTAGGTTTAGCTTTATTCTTTTATGGTCCATTGATTGTTTCATTTGAAATTACTCTAACTACTTACCCTGGGTAAACTGAGCCGAATATCACCACCCCCTTCCTCCCTTAAAAAAAAAAGGCTTGTAGAGGATGTCATATAATCTGATTAAAAGGAATATCCCTGCTATACACTGAGGAGAGGAGATGGAAATTACCCTGAGTACACTGCTATTACATAATTTGCATAGACTTGCATATGCTATGGATCAACCCAGCATATGTTCTTTAGATTTAATGAAATAATTTTTTCTCTCTAAAGATGGGTTAGAGTCTCTGTGCTCTCCTATCTGTCTCTCTTCCCATCTGTCTCTTTCAAATGTTATTCCATAAGAAAGTTATGGATTGATGCATAACTTTGAGAAAATATGCTAACAATCTGCATACCGGTAGGGCTGGGAGGTCTTGGAACTGCCTTATTGAGGGTTCCCCCCCCCCACCTTTTCAATCATAGATAATTAAAGGCTCCTTTTACAGCCCTTCAAATGGTTGAACTCAATGCCGTCTGAGCCTTCACTGGGCAATTAAAACTTATCCTCTGGCTCCCCTTCTTCGATGTTTTCCATCATAATGAAAATGGCAACATCATCAAACTAACCCCAGGACTCATTGGGAAGGTGGCATTACTAGATGTTGCTAGTAACTTTTGAGGGCATTGTTAAAATTAGCAGCAAGAAGCATTGTGATCATCAAAAACATTTGAGTGCCTGCTCACCAAAGGTACAAAGCCCTCGACAAATGTTGGCTGCTGTCCATCGTTACCCCCATTTCACAGATAGAGAAAATGAAACCCAGATAGGGGAACGAAGCTCATTAGTGGCCAAAAAAAAAAAATTAGCTCCATGTCTTTTGTATTCTCTGTGGATGCTATCTACATTCACCATTTTTTTCTATAATATTTTAACAGATCTCATGCTCTGTTGTAATGTAGCCAACAGAGGAATTCTAGTGAATTCCCCCACAAAATTACATTAGGATCAAATGTGATCCTTATAAACACTATCCAGATGTTTGGGATGAATGGGATATAACTCTTTAAGCCCCAAATTACAGCATAATAAATGCAAACATAAGGATCTGCCAATGCATCTGAACTCCTTATTGGAAACCAGGTCTGACCTGAGTTTAACTCTACGAGGAACTAAGAGTTTCCCCACTTGGATAGTTATGATGGATCCAAGAGCTGTGTGAGAGCTATATTACAGTATATTTTATCACTTACTTAGAGCATGACTACGTCAGCATTTGGAACCAAGCCAAATTGAATGCAAGTCTTTTATTAACACATTTTAAAAGGAATGAGAATGGCAGCTATAATTAAATATTAAGGTTAGGAAACAAACCCATGAAATGAAATAGGGCATTATGATCCCATTTGTCCTTGATGTAACTCATGGAGTTAAGATATAATAGTTACCAAAAAGCTTACTATGTAATACCACCTATGCAAAACAGCACAGGTCCACAGACTGATAAAATTAGGTAAGAATTTTAGCAGAAATGGAAAATTACTCCTCCGCCTCAGGCACTATACTTCAGGAAACTTATTCTAATTTTTCTGATTTTTACATAGTTAAAAGACTGACATAACCAACATCATCCTCTTCCTGAGTCGGTATTGTGGGCTCTCCCCAAGGATTGATCCTCTTCTCTCTATGTAGTTTTTCTCTCAGCAATTTTAATCACTCCCACAGTTTCAACTATCATTTCTCCCCAGGCAACTCTGCAGTTTATAGCTTTATTCCTGACTTCTCTTCTGAGTTTGGGGACCCATATACCCAATTGCCTAATAGAAATCTCCATCTGGATAATTCACTTGCACCTCAAATTCAACATATGTGGCTCAGTTTATTATCTTTCCTTCTAACCCTAATCTCCTTCTGACTTCTAATATGCCTGTCTGCGGTACCCCATTCTGCTCATTGTCCATGTTTGGAACCTTAAACTATCTTCCTCCCCAACCTTTCATAGCCAATCATTTGGAAAATCCCCTTACTTCCATCTCCTGCATCCAATCCCTCCACTCTATTCCAATGGCTACATCCTAGTAGAGAACCTCATTACTACCTGTCTTGACTATTGCTATAGCCTCTTATCTAGCCTTCCCTCCCTTCTTCTCTCCCCCATTCAAGTCCATCCTACATATCATTGCCAGATTAATGTTTCTTAATCTGGAATATGCCATTCCTCTTCTCAAAAGTCTTCAGTGGCTTCCAATCACTTCTGAAATAAAGTTAAAGCACCTTCACTTGTCATTGAAGACATTCCACAATCTAGCACCAGCCTCTTAGCCTTATCTTGCACTACTTTTCTTTCTGCATTCTGTGATCCAATAAATCTGGATTATTCTTACCACAAAATACCATGTGGTTTTGTGCCTCCATTCTGTTCCCTGTACTGCTTGTGATGTATAAAAAGTTCTACAGTTTCTGGGTAATTAAACATTCTATTATTTATGTCTATGGAATAATTAATAAAAGGATGGTCACTTGGCTTTCTCTTATAAACCAAAAGAGTTATCATATCTTAATGCTTATATACTTTTGGAAAAGTGGCAGGCAGGAATCAGCTCTGGTTAACAATTAATGAGAAAGTGAATATTCTAATGGACTTATTCTAATTAGTGGATGTGACTTTGATTATGTCACTCTTACTCCTAGACCACCCCCAGCCTTGGGGAATCTAGACTTCTCCCAAGAGAACTACCCTCCTCCCAAGTGTATCTGAATAAAACACAATGAGCCCAAACTCACCTAGTTAAGATTCAGTCTCCCTTAGATAAGAGGGTCTTAAATTTTTGGGCAGGTCAGTAATACCCTTTAAAACCTACAGGGGTTAATTTCTAAATGAGGAAATAGAAAGAAAGAGATCTTAATCTCAATTAATAATTGATTATTAATATGAGAGAAATAATCATTGCCCCTAGCTGATGTAACCTACACACTGAATATCCTCTTCTCTCTTCATCTATTAAAACTATCTTCTAAGATCCAAGACAAATGGCATTTCTTCCATTAAGATTTTCCTGAGTCTTTCAAAATCTTCCAATTTCTCTCATACATGCACATATTACCACAGCTTATAGTTATCTATGTTCATGCATTATTTCCCTACCATACAGTAAGCTCCATGAGCTCAGGGATGGTATCTTGTTTAAATTTTGTATCTCCTCATTCATTCCCAGGCTGCATTCCAGATTTCCTCTACCATGCCTGAGAAAACTCTTCCTTCATTCTGAAAACTTATTCCAACCAAGGAATTCACACATTGAAAGGATTCTCTATCCTAGTGGGCTCTCTCTCTCTCTCTCTCTGATTGGATGATTATTTCAAACTTCAATTTAAGGAAGGGGCTGAAGCCAGCCATGTCTTCATTCTTCTCCAGGCTACATTTGAATTCTCCTTCAATTCCATTCTCCCCCAACAACTTTCCACTTTTCTTTTAAATATTGTCTTCCCCCATTAGAATGTAACCTTCTTGAGGGTAAGAGCTGTCTGTTTTTCCATTTGTATTTATATTCCCAGTACTTAACACATTGCCTGTAAAGATTAAAGATTCAACAAATACTTGTTGAGTTAAATTGACAGTTATTAACTGATGGGGCTAAAATTTGAGCTTTAGTTTAGTTTCTGATTCCAAGGCCAGCATAATTCCTAAGTAAGGGAAGGGACAGTTAGAAAGTTAATACAATAATTCTGGTATGTGTGACTAGGTGCTTAGAACAGGGGGTCTACAGTCAGGAAGATTTATCTTCCTAAATTCAAATCTTGCCTCAGACATTTATTAGGGTTGTGACCTCGGGCAAGTCACTTAATCCTGTTTGTCTCAGTTTCCTGGTCTGTAAAATGAACTAAAAAAAGAAATGGAAAGCTATTCTAGTAACTGCAAAAAAAAAATAATAATGCTCCAAATGGGTTTGTGAAACTGGACGTGATTGAAAAATACAATGAGGTGATAAAATCCTAGAAAGATTTTAAAAAGCCATTTTACATATAGTGTTTGAGGAAGGAACACAGAAGAGGTCTGTGAACTTCTGCAGGGCCACAGCTACATGATAGTTACCATGTGTAATCAGTGTAGGAAAAAAACAATAGTTTTCTGGGCCATATCATGTGTATACATTATCACCATTTGTAATTTTTTTAAGATTAAAAAGGACAAATAATTGAGAAAAGTGTCGAGCTAACATTTTAATTACATTTATGCAGCTAAATGTCATAGAGTGGTATAATAGCAAGGTTGTTCTCCCTTCCCACCACCACCCCAGGCATTCCAATTCACAGTGACCCTTTCCTTCACTGATTTCCTACAGCCCTCTTGACAATTTTGCCACATCTCTTTTATTATCTTGTGTGATTATTTAACCAGAGCCATAGCTAGGAATTCCATTGCCTAGGGCAAATTTAGTTGAGTGCAAGTATATAAGAGAGTAGGAGGTGGGGCCCCACAGTGTGGGAGGGAATGGACATTGTACTAAGCTTCTACAGATCTAGATTTGAGTCTAAATTCTACTACCATATAACCCTACTCACCTCTATTAGCCTCTCAAGACCTCAATCTCCTCATCTGTAAAATTAAGAGATTAAATTCTCTTCTAGTTATAATCTTATAAGACTACCTTAATCTAAAAATTAAATTAATGAAATCAACCTAAAATTCATTTAAAGCCATATTTTTGCAATACTCTCCCCTCAGAATCGTGCCATATTGAACACCTTATTTATTCCATTACTTTATATCTCCTTTATACCCTAATTCATCAATCATACCATTGCTAGAAATCAAAAACCTTTCTTATTTATGGCTCTGATGATATCAGTTCTTTGCTCAAAAACTTTTGGTGGCATTTTATTACCTTTCAGGTTCCATTCCTTTGCTTTGACATTCAAAGTCCCTCTCTAACAGGTATCAATCTACCTCCCTAACTTTAATTTCCCATTACTCATCTCCATTTGCTTGACAATCCAGCCATCTTGGTCTACCATCTCCTAAATGAGGCAGGAACCCTTATATCTCTATACCTTTGCTCATCCCATTCCCTATATGCTGATATCAAAGCAGTTGTCAGATCCTGACCTTTCCATCTTCATAATATCTTTTTTTTAGGGTTTTTTTTTTTTGCAAGGCAAATGGGGTTAAGTGGCTTGCCCAAGGCCACACAGCTAGGTAATTATTAAGTGTCTGAGACCAGATTTGAACCCGGGTACTCCTGACTCCAAGGCCAGAGCTTTATCCACTATGCCACCCAGCTGCCCCCATAATATCTCTTGAATAAATCCCCTTCTTTCCTCTAATCCAGTTATCACCCTGGTGAAGCTCATCACTTTATACTTGGGTTATTCCAATTCCCTACTGGCAATGGTTTGTCTTGTTTGTCTGCCACGAGTCTTTTCTCATTCTAGTCCATTCTCCACTTTACTTGTTAAATTGGTCTTCCTAAAGTGCAAGTCTGACCATATTGCCCGTCCCATTCAATAAACTCCAGTGGTTCCCTATTATATCCAGGATCAAATATAAAATCCTTTCATTGACTTTATAACTCTCTCCCTTCCTACCTTTCAAACATTACTCCTTTCCACATATTCTGCCATCCAGTGACACTAGCCTTGTTGTTATTATTAAGACATGTGATACTCTAATCTCTATACTCCAGTCATTTTCACCTGTAGTCCACCATGTGCTCCCTCCTGATCTCTACCTCATCCCCCTCTTTGGTATGTCTTCCTTCAAGTTACAGTTTAAATCCTACCCTCTTCAAAAAGAAATTAGGAAACCCCCCTTAATAGTCAGGTCTTCCAAAATAAAGCTATATATAATCATATCAAAAAAATGCTTCAAATTATTAATGATTAGAGAAATGCAAATTAAAACAATGAGATATCACCTCACACCTATCAGATTAGCCAAAATGAGAAAAAAGGGAAAAATGATCAATGTTGGAGAGGTTGTAGGAGGATTGGGATTTTGATGCATTGCTGGTGGAGTTGTGAATGGATCCAACCTTTCTGGAGAGCAACATTGCCCAAAGAGTAATAAAACTGTTCATACTCTTTGATTTAGCAATTTCAGTTCTAAGCCTATATCCAGAAGAAATCATAAAAAATGGAAAAAGTCCCATATGTTCCAAAATATTCATAACAGCTCTTTTTTTTGTAGTAGCAAAAGAACTGGAAATTGAAGGGATGCCCATCAATTGAGGAATGACTAGGCAAGTTATAGTACATGAAAATTATGGAATATTATTGTCCAATAAGAAACCATAAATGGTTCTAAAGAAGTATGGGATGACATAAAAGATCTGATGCTAAGTGAAGGAAGCAGAGCCAAAAGAACAATGTACACATTAACCACAAAATTGTGAGATGATCAACCTTGATGGAAGCAGCTCCTCCCAGCAGTTCAAAGAGCCAGGACAACCATTTTAGGCCAGCTATGGACAATGTTATCCCAGTCAGGAGGAAGAAAAACAAAACAAAACAAAGCAAAAAACAACCTTCAGAATCTGATGAACACTTTATAAAAATTATCTTATGTATCTCCCTTAATCCATTTTCCTCATATTGAAAATGAATAATCTGTAAACATATTTATGAGGGCAGCTAGGTGGCATAGTGAATAGAGCACTGACCCTGGAATCAGGAGTACCTGAGTTCAAATGTGGCCTCAGACATTTATTATCTAGCTGTGTGACCTTGGGCAAGTCACTTAACCCCATTTGCCTTGCCAAAAAAACCCATATTAATCAAAATATGTATGTGCAATGCTAACCTGACCACCTCTGAGGGGAGGGAAGTGGGAAGGGAGGGTATATAAAAATATACACATGTGTATGGATGAAAAAAAATTTTAAATAGGTCTTCTCTCTGTTGATTATCTCCAATTTAACCTATATAAATCTTGTTTGCACAAAGCTATTTTTCATATTGCTTCCACCATAAGGTTCTAAGCTCCTTGAGAGCAGGGACTGGTTTTTTGTTTTGTATTTGCTTGAATTTGTGGTGTTTGTTTGCCTTTCTTTATATCAACTGCACTTAACTGAAGGTATACCTTAAAAAATCCTCATTACCTATACCTAGAATCACTGCCCTCCCTCTTTGCCTTTTTCATCCCTATTTGTCTTTGAAGGTCCAACTCACAGGCCATCTCCTACTGATCTCCTCCCTGCCGGTAGCAACCTATTTATTCCCTTTTCTCTCATACCTGACCTATTGGATCTTGCAGGTTCTAGGATATTCATCATATAACCTCTTAAGTTATAATTAGCAATGTTTGACTTAGATTTTTAAGCATTAGGAGGGCAAGGATCATGAACAATCTTTATTTATTTTTGCAATTTTTTCCTCTCTCCCTACACTTGCTTTTCAAATTAAGAAAAGCAAACAAGTCTCATTCAATAAACAATACAATAAATACGTAACATATATTTCAATCCTATACTGTAGTCAACTAACAATCGGAGGAAAAGAATAGGAAAAAAAGAGGAAAGGGGAAAAGAGAGAATGGAATAGAAAAACAGCAAACTTTTTTTTTCTATTAAGAGCCACTAACACAAAGAAAAGAATCCCTTCAATTTGTCTAAGGATCTAGGTTATCAATGTGAGAACTCCCTATACTAACTAAAGGAGACTGTAACTCATATAATGGAAACTCTAGATGGCACAAAGGTTGGAGTTCTGGTCACCTAACCCTGTTTGCTTCAGTTTCCTTATCTGAAAAATGAGCTGAAAAAGGAAATGGCAAATCACTCCAAGATCTTCAGCAAGAAAATCCCAAATGGGCTTCAAAGAGTTGGACATGATTGGAAAACTGAACAACAATAACCCATATAATCTGAATTGTACTTGATTCAATTTTACTACTCCAAGTTCAGCATTTGATCCATTCTGCCAGTTCTCCTTTTTTTCATTGTGTACCCCATCCCATCAATTTAAAAAAAAAGTTTACTCAAAGACCTTCATACATGTCTGACACAAAGGGCAGTTAGGCATGGCTGGCTGAGGGCAGAGAGTAACCTTCAGCAATGCCTGCTCTTGGTTTGCCTTAGGTGCATTGCCCATGGAATTACTTGTCTCTTCAATAGTACATCTAGATTCCCAGAGCTTCAGTTCCAACCCCACCCAGAATCCTGAGATATGTCTGAGCCCATTATGGAAGTAAAATTGTATATTTATGAGTACAAACAAGATTGGAAGAGTTAGTCTTATTCCCAGAGAAGAAAGCAAATGGCTAAGCAGTAAAGAATCATAGAATGATTTACAATCAGTTGAGAGGTTAGTATTCAACCCTTGTTAGGATATAGGTAACAAGGTTACTCATAAACTATTTTATGTTTCACCTCAACTAAGTATGACTCTATCAGTACCAAGTGAGCTCATTCTTGACTGTGTATCTAGCTTTAAATAACCCTTATAGTCAGGAAGTCCTTCTTTATATTTAACCTAAATCCCCCTTGTTACAGTTAAGACCCATTTCCTCAGTGGAGATTTGGAACAGCTGGTTCCCATTGTTTTCTTACTACCTTTTCTTTCAGAGTCATTGGCTTAGAGGAGTCCCCCATAATCCACCTTCAAGCAGACTTTACCAAAATAAGTATCTACCTTTCTTATAAACCTCTAAGAAGGGATATTCTTCAATATCCACCAAAAACAAAAGGGATGCCAAGACCAGTCTCTGCTGTAAAAGCAAAGATTGGGGGGGTGGGGATCCAATTTTACCTGAATCACTACAAAACTGGTTCATCAATAACTCACATCTATTGAGTCAAAATATTCTCAAAAAATAAGAAGCACAAGAACTATCATCTCCATTTTATAGATGAAAAAAAGTTGAAGGCAACTTGCCCAGCGTTATGAAGCTAGCGTCAGAGTGGGACTAGAACCTGAGTGATTTGATTCCAAAACTTTTCCACTACATCTTAATTCTATAACCTTTATTGATCACTTGTTGAGTGTAATTCATTTTAATTAATGAATACCTTATTAATCTCAACTTCAGATCAGAATAATGATTAAAACTGATGATGGAGCCCCATGGTTTTGATAGAATATTCTAATATCCCTTCTTAGAAGTTTAAAACACATTTTAAAATAACATATTTAAAAATGTTTAAATCACATGATTTAAAATAACACATTTTAAATGTAAATTAAATTAGCAACTACTTTTCTAACAATAACTCTCCAATGTGGTAATGCAAGTATCAAATTTCCCATTTTACAGATAATAACTGATATTTTCAGGGTGATTTAATGTTTGAAAAGCACTTTATATACATCATCTCATTTGAGTCTCACAATTCAGAGAGGAAAATACTACAAAAATTAATGTCCCCATTTTGCAGATGAAGAAATTGAACCTCTGAGTGATTAAGTCACTTGACCAGAGGGCCATGAAACTAAATGAAATGTATTGAGTAGAGTGCTACACTTGAAGTGAGGAAGACATGCCTTAGATAGCAACTAACTGTGTGAGCCTGAGCAAATCATTTAACATCATTGACAGTTAGACCCAGTGACTTCAAATGTCCCATCCAGTTCTAAATCTATGATTCTAAATCAATCTAACAAGGGAGACAACATGCAAATACCAAATACAAATAAAATATATTCAGGATAAATTGGAGATAATCAATAGAAGGAACATACCAGTCTTAAAGGGAGGAAGGGGTCAAGAAAGGCATTTTCTCTCCATGTGAGGGCAAAATATAATAATCTTAGAGCAGTGGCAAACAGAACCCAAGATTTCTGACTGTCCAAAATACTATTGCACTATAGTTTGGCCCTTACCAGGTCACCAAAACAGAGCACCTCCTTTTCCAATATACTAAAAATTCCAAAGCAACAGGAAAGATCTTCAGCTGACTTTTTAGGAGCAAACAACATATGTTCATGAACATCTATCTGTGCTTTTCCCAAGCTATTTTTTTTCCATTATTGTCAAAAGCAAAGAAATTTAGTGGAATGTTTTCTCCACAGAGGCACAAGTCTATAATACTCCCTGTTGATTACATATAAAGGACACAAAATATTAGTTTATTAAAAGCAGCTTCAACCATTGCAGTACAAAGCAGTTCTCTGATGGAACAGATTTATGAAGTAACAGCTGAAAGGTATGTAGATCACAAGATACATGACAAATGTACTTTATTACATGGAACAGAAATACCATATGTACCCATCTGCACAAACAGTTACTGTACAATGATACACAACACCCAACTAAGACCATTTAAAAGTTTTGCTGATATTGAAAACTATAAAGACATAAAGTGAGAACGTGTTTCATAAGATAGTATGATGCCAAGTCAATTCATCGTCTTGTGAAATTAAATACATTCTACACATTATAAGGGTATTGGGATAGGGACTGGATCTGTGATTTCATTTGGTACAGAAAACTCTCAGGTGAGCATATTCCCTCTGTCAATGCAGGTCAGCACCTTCTCAGTAACTTATGGTCTCAGAGTCTGTCTACTCTAGAACAATGAAAAGTTAAATATCTTGCCTGGGGTCACACAGACAGTATGTTTCAGAGGTGGGAACTGAATTTCTTGGCTATGAGGCCAACTCTCTATTTACTACACCAAAGCCGCCTCATGCATTTTATAAACTTAATGTAATATAAAAGTATGCCATTCTTTAAATTAAAATTTGAAGGACTTTACCCCATTCATTGAATAAAGCAGATGTTTACAAATGGCTCATGTGGACAATAACATTTTTCCATACATTAAAGTGGAACTTCATTGGAATGAATACCAGACAACATTAGTAATCTTGAGAAGATTTCAAGCTTACTTATTTTTTGCCAACAAAACACTTAATTCTGGACTTGTGTAGGGTCTAGAAACCTACAAGAGTTGGTATAGTCCATTACTAAAATACTACAATATTTAACATATCAAATTAGGACTTAGCAATGTGTTGGGTTTTTACTTGGCTCTAAATTGGGGTATCACAGTAATAAGAAACTAGTATTTCATTTATTATATCACTAAAACACCACTTTCCCCAATCTTACCCCAAGTTGGCAAATGTAGAGCAGTTGGAGAGTGGGGAAGACATTGTATTTGGATCCTGGATTTGGATCCATATTTCATTTGTGCTAACTTGTGATGACATTGAGTTTCACCTATTTGGTCTGTTTCCTCATCAATAAAATGAAAGAAAAAGATAAAATTATCTTTAAGGTCCTTTCCAGTTCCAATGTCTGTGTTCTATAAATTCATTCTATTTATCAGTTCGCCAAAGAGGAATTAACTAAGCCATTGTATATTTGCTACCTAATAGAATCACTCAACAATTTATAAATATGTATACCCAAAAATACTTTATGATAAAATAGTAAAGCATTAAATCTCCTTTAGTATTAACTACTTTAAAAAAAATGACTCCCTCTAGTTTCTGCAAGGCAAAGTTTCCTATACTTTCTACATTCACTGAATACTATTTATATGAAGGAAAGTCAATAGAAATTCCTCTTTTTCTCAATATTGGAAATTTTAATCTACATCACATTAGAGCAGGAGTGGGAAACCTTTTTTTTTAACCAAGGATCATTTGGATATTTATAACATCATTCACTGCTATATTTGGTTAAACATTTAATTCACCCCTAAAAATATTCCTAGATTTATTGAATTTCAAGTCCCATCTGCAGTTGCTATGGTAGTGCCAGATCAAATGATTTTGCAACTGGACATTTTTCTGCCCCTGCATTAGACTATGGGGTATTCAAGGACTAGCACCTCTGATATGCCCATCCCTTTGCAGAGATTACCATTCACTTTTGGTATCTATCTGGCATTCAACTCTCACCTGTAAACTATCTCAGTAGGTATTCAAACCGAGTGAGGGTAACCAACAGGGCTCAAATATGTGGGGGTGGGGTGTCTACCTCAAGTATGTGAAGACATGCCCTTGTGAAATGGTTAGATGAGAACGATTTGTTCCAACAGCCATGAAGGCAGCTGCAGCAGGTGCCGGGAGCTCCTAGAATTTGGCTAGACATCAAAGACACCGAGATCATCAAGTACATCCTAAGCCATCACCAGTTGTCTCAACTTTTGTCCTACCACTAGACTTTGATGACTCTGGAAGATTTAATGAGACTGACAACTTTGTGCAATTCTACCTCACTTAAATCCAATTCATATACTGGTCAAGACATCAGTCTGTGATGTCATTGGTTCTCTTTGAAAACCAAGGACAAGGGTCAAAAAGAAATGTGATCAACTTTACTCCAACAATTGAATATAAAGTTTCAAATGCCATTTTAAATCCTTTATTCAATAAAGGCCTTTTGCAGCAATAAAAATCCTACTAACCTTGAAGCAGTATGATGTAGTAGAGTTAATGCATTAGAGAGGAAAGAACCTACTCCAGGATTTTTGCCAATGAAACCTCAATTCAGGTCACAAAAAAGTAGGACTACAGTAAAACAACTGAACAACAAATATACAAAAAAAAACTGGGCATAGGATAAATTGAAAAACACAGAGGGAAGGCACAAGAATTAAAGGGAATCAGGGGAAGCTTCTTGTAGAAAGTAAGATTTTAATTGAGACAAAGGAAAATAGTTTATACAATCAAAAGACCCAGATACAGGCCAGTTTTTTTCAAGTTGTATTAACTATTGAGTTCTCTGAATTAGTGCTTCATCTTCAACACGATATTCTCATTCCACCTTACAGGGCTATAGTAATAATTATGTGAAATCACATGGGTAAGTAAAATACAAACTATTTAATTCCAAATTTGAATTTACAATGGTTCACTAATTTAAAAGTAAGGCATTGTTAAGTTACCTTTAAAATGGGGTCAGCCTATTACCAAGTTTCTGTGAATATTTTGAGACTTAGGAATTTTGAAGGTAGACCGGTATAAAGGCAGGTCTAGAAAATTTAAGTAGTCTCCAAAGATAATGTACATGACCCCAAAGGCTAAGTATTTTGAGGATGAGAAAATGGGGTGCATCCTTTCCCCACACTTGCAAAGGCAAAGGCTGGGCCTACAGTCAGCTTTCTGAGTTCAAATCTGGCTTCAGATATTTCCTAGCTATATGATTCTGGGCAAGTGATTTGACCCTCTTTGCCTCAGTTTCCACCCTTATAAAATTAGCAGAAGGAAATACCAAAACTACTCCAGGATCTTTGCCAAGAAAACTTCAGGGTTGGCTAGGTGGTGCAGTGGATAGAGCACCAGCCTTGGAGTCAGGAGTACTTGAGTTCAAATCTGGCCTCAGACACTTAATTACCTAGCTGTGTGGCCTCGGGCAAGCCACTTAACCCCACTGCCTTGAAAAATCAAAAAAAAAAAAGAGAACTTCAAATTGGGTCACAAAAAGTAGGACACAACTGAACAACAAATGTACTCAGAAAAACACATAGAAGATAAATTAAAAATAATAATCTGGAAAAAGGGTAAAAACATCACTTGTACAAAAATATTCATAGTAGCCCTGTTTGTGGTGGCAAAGAATTGGAAATCAAGTAGATCAAGTAAGTGTCTTTCAATGGCTTAGCAAACTGTGATCTATGTATGTCATGGAACACTATTGTTCTATTAGAAACCAGGAGGGATGGGAATTCAGGGAAGCCTGGAGAGATTTGCATGAACTGATGCTGAGTGAGATGAGAACCAGAAAAATACTGTACACCCTGACAGCAACATGGGGGTAATGATTAACTTTGATGGACACACTTATTTCTTCAGTGCAACAATCAGGGACAATTTTAGGCTGTCTGCAATGGAGAATACCATCTGTATCCAGAGAAAGAACTGTGGAGTTTCAACAAAGTTCAAGGACCATTCCCTTTAATTTAGAAAAAAAAACCTGATATCTTATTGTTTGATCTTGTTATCTCTTATACTTTATATTTCTTCCTTAAGGATATGATTTCTCTCTCATCACACTCAATTTGGATCAAGGTACAACATGGAAACAATGTAAAGACTGACAAATTGCTTTCTGTGGGGGGGGGGTAGAGGGAAGTAAGATTGGGGGAAAAATTATAAAACTCAAGATAAATAAAATCTTTAAATTAAAAAATAATAGATCTGAAGGAAGACACTGAAATTAAGGAGAATCAGAGGCTTTCTGTAGAAAGTAAGATTTTTAACTGAGACTTGAAGGAAGATAGGTTTCCACCTAGGAGGAAAGCATTTCAGGCATGGGAGATAAACAAAAATACCTAAAGCAGGTACATGTTAAAGGGCAAATGCCAATGTCTCTGGACTATAGAATATGTGGAAGAGTACAAGATGTAAGGGAGTTATGAAGACCATTGATTGGCAGAGAATTTTATACTTGATGGTATCAAACTGATATTCCTAAAAAGGTCTGACCGTTCACTTTTGGTATCTGCCCTACTCAATAAATTCCAGTGGTTCTTTACTTATTGAATACTCTAGGATGGAATACTATTTTATCTTTAGTTAATCCTTTTAAAAATGTCTATTTTATGTCAATTTAATAATTGAAATTAATAGTAATTACATAGTTTGTAAATGTACAATGGAATATATGCTCAATTTTAATTTTACTGGAGTAAAGTATTAAAAAAGTTTTGGAGACCACTGCTAAAGGAAAGAGACAAGTTTCTTTGCTAGCTTTTTTCTTTTCCCTTCCCACTTTTAACAGGACCCTTAACTTTTTGAGCTAAAACTATTTTAGGATAGGTACATTGTGCTTTACCAGTCCAGCTAATTTTTCATCATTGCTACCATGTCTTCTTTTAAAATATACCATATTGTTTATGAATCAGAATGGTCTTGGAGAATAGTTTAGTGCTTAGCATGAGCTCCATCTGGTGGTTTAAAGGTAATTGTGGAGAAGATTCTCATTGTCTAGAGACTCAAGCAAAATGGCAAAACGTGAGAGATCATAGATTTAAAGCTGGATTAGAGACTGTCTAAGAAACTAGGGACCAGAGAAATGATTTGCCCAATATCAGACAGGTTGAAAATGATGAAGTCAGGATATATAAAAATAAAACAAAAATACAAGGAAGCAATCCCCAGATCAAAGCAAGGAAGTTCTGAATGGGTTGGATAAATTCCAGGATTTATTTTTTTTCCATGATAAATTGATAGATCTGTCAGGTTCACAAAGTCCAGAACAATGCTGTCCCAGTTGCCTGGCTCCCTGCTCTGGAGAAGACTCTAGAGGCTAGACTTCTTTCCAAGGCAGCACACCTAGCTCAACTTCATCCTAAAGAACAAAAACCAAGGTCCAGAGATGCCATGACACCATTGCAATCATGTCTTCCATCAAGTTAAGAGCAAAACCAGACCTCACACTCTTCCCCTCTGCAAAATGTTGATTCTCCTTTGGATTACCTAATCTGAGGATTGATTTTATTTTTATTAATACAAGTAATTTTTTGGTATGCAAACTTAATAAAGCTAGCATCTAAGATACAGACAAGACAAAAAAATACAGCAGGACATTACTTAACAGATAAGTGGTCAAGGAATACGAATGGTTCAAAAAAATTACAAACTGTCAACCACATGAAAGAAATGCTCCCAATATCCAGTAGTAAAGAGAAATAAGTCAAAACTCTGAGTTTTCACTTTATACTCAGTAAACTGGCAAAAAAGAGTAACAGCCAATGTTGGAAGAGTTGTGGAAGGATAATCAGTCTAATGTTGGTTGAGTTGTGAAATCCAACCATGCTGCCAAGTCATTTGGAATTATTCAAAGAGTGTCTAAAATTTCCATACCTTTTGACCTAGAGATTTCTCTATTAGGCATATACCTCAAGGAGATCAGGAACAAAAAAAGAAAAGCTCCATATGCACCAAAATATTGCACTTTCTTGTGGTAGTAAGGAACTAGAAACAAGATATATTCCCTTGATTGCAAAAGAATTAGTGGTAGATAAATGTAATAGAATATTACTATGTGTGGACCTAGCAATAAATATGGTGAGTAGTGAAAAATGTGAAAACAGTTGCATATGGAAAAAGCGAATATATATACAATAATAAGATTTTAAAAAACTGGAATTTTATAACTAGATTTGAGCCTAAAATTTTTTGCAGAGGTGGGAGACCATGGATGTGGAACTTTTTCAATGTTTGAATTCTGCTATACTTTAATTTTTATTCATTATAAAAGATGGTTCTTGGAGAGGGGACAAGGGAAAAGATTCAGTGGGGAATAACAATAATGTAAAAACAAAGGTGAGCTATAAAAAGATATTTTATAAAAGAACACAATAGTTATCTACCTTAGTGGCAAAGAATTCAATTCTTAATGACATATAAAAGCAATTTCAAACTTCATGATCTAAACACAAAATATAATTTTCTTTATTTTTCTTTATGGAGCAAAAACAATAAAATTGTAGGAACATAAAAAGATAACACCTTTTTCTATCAGGGTGGAGCTAGTTAAAATTTGATAACAGCCTATGTTATATCTTCATCAAAAATATTTCCCAGAAGTTCAGGAACATGTAATGATTACATAGTTCATTTGCTGAAAATTGCTGCAGCAGATTAAGTTAGACAAAAATTTGGTGGAACAGTGATCAAGCAAAAGGAATATTTAATAACAAAAAACCAAATAAACTCTGGAAGATAGATATTTTGTGTTTCAGTTGAAGTAACTGTTGAAGGCAAAATATGGAAGCAAATGATTTCCACTCAAAGTACATATTCTGAACAAATATGTTCGTGTGATTATTTTTCCAGGCCTATTTAAGACTCTACCAGGCCAGACCTTTTGCTGCTTTTGCTGCCTTCACTTTGTTTTTCCCTTTTCCCCGTTTTGCCTTTAATTTTTTCCTTTGTCTCGGGTGCATCCAAACTGGGTACTGTCCATGTTCATCTAAAAGACTCTTTTTGTTTCTTTTAGTATCCACATCCATTTTTGATTCACCTAAAAAGATAATGAAAAATATAATTTTGAAAACTGCAAAATACTAGCAATATTTTGTAGGATTCAGGAAAGAAGCAACTAGCTTAATATAGAAGACTTCAGTTTCTATAAATATTGATTAAATGTTAAAAGTGTCATATTGAGGACCTATAAAGGAAAATGTTATCTACCTCCAGAGAAAGATCTAATTAAGAGAAGCATGCACAGTATGGTCATATATATATATAAATCTGTGCCAAGTAGTGGTCTCTAGGACAGGGAAGGGAGGAAGACAGTTTGGAACTTAAAAATTTAATTAAAAAATTAAATTTTTGGGTAGCTAGGTGGTGCAGGGGATAGAGTACTGGCCATGGAGTCAGGAGGACCTGAATTCAAATCCGACCTGAGATACTTAATAATTACCTAGCTGTGTGAGCTTGAGCAAGTCACAGCCCCATTGCCTTGCAAAAACAAAAACAAAAGAAGTTATGAGTAATAAAGGTATAAGTAGTAAGTAGGAGACATATTTTGGAGAGCATTAAAATGGCAGGCTAAATAAAGACTTTGCATTTTACCTTAGCAATATAGAGCCTCTGAAGGCTAATAAAGTAGAGAGAACAGAGACTCTGAATCAAAGACAACAGTAAGGAAGCTATTAACAATAATCTAGATAGATGATGAGGGTTTGAACGTAAGGGTAGCATCATGATAGGGGAAAAGACATACACAGAATTTATAGATCTTGGCAACTGATTAAATGTGGGGAATAAATAAAAGGGGGAAAAAAATCAAAGACGATTCCAATGGGATGAGTAAGTTTAAGAGTAAAGGAAATTGATATACTGAAATTGAGTTCCAGATGTAGAAGTTTAGCAGATATTTTCTACAGAACTCAAGTTCAGAGAAGGAAAAAAGACTGACTACATATATCTGAGACTCACCTGCATAAAGGTAATAAATAATTAAAGCCACAGAAGTAAATGAACTCACCAAAGGAGAGAATGCAGAGAAAAAAGGGGCTAAAGACAGAGGCACAGGGGAAACCTACATTTATGGACAATAAGTAAGCAAAGGAGAATGGGGGGGGGGGGAGAGATAGCAGTATCACAGCCACCAAGGAAGAAAAAAAAATACCAAGAAAAGAGAGATTTCAATAGTACAAAAATGCTGCAGGAAGTTCAAAGACAAGAACTGAGAAAAGGCCATAGACTGGCAATCTAAGTCTGGTTTGAGCAGAGCTACAAACCTATGTGCTGAGATTACAGTCACAGTGCTGAAAAAGTGGACTTTTGGGTATTTGGGGGTCAGAGAACTTGAGGAGATTTGAAGAAGCCACTATGAGGAGTATGATGATCACATAGCAATAAGGATTCAATGTCATTGTACCTCTATCCCTCCACTATCTCACTATCATCCCTCCTCACTACTCACCTCCTGGAATCAGTAAAATGTCAGATTTTGCCGTGTCTATTCTATCTTCACATCTCTCCTTCTTCTGCTATGACTAAGATATCCTCACCCTCTGCCTGTTCAAATATCACTCATTCTTTCCTCATCTGTATCATCAACTACATGAAGCTTTCCATTTTCTCCACAATTATACTATGCATGAATCATCTTCTACACTAGACTATTGATTTTTAACAGTAAAAATTATATCTCATTCACCTTTGTGAATATAACAAGGGCCTAATAAAAGTGTATATAACAAGGGTCTAATAAAAACATGACAAATAAATGGTTAAATATTGAAAACAAATGTAATAAATAACAGAAAATATAGAACTGAAAGGAAAGAAGAGGCCCTAGTATTAATTAATTAATCAAAGGGCAGCAAGTTTAGTAAAATCTTCTGTAAAGGACCTATTGGAAACAAAAACTGCCCAGGAAGAGACAGGATTAACAAAGTGCAAGCTGTATTGCAGGAAAGATGCCACACAGATAAGATCACAAGTGTATAGGAGGAGAAAGAAAGGGAGGGAGTGTGTGTGTGTGTGTGTGTGTGTGTGTGAGAGAGAGAGAGAGAGAGAGATGGTACAAGAGAGAAAAATAAAAGGGTACAAGAGAGAAAAATAAAAGGGGAGAAAACCATCCACACATGAACTCACCCTCTTGATCTTTCCCCACACAGTCTGTTTTCTCTTTGATTTTTCCAGGTGCTACCACAGTAGCTATGTCTTTTACCTCTTCCATTAAAACATCACCATCTATTTTAAGTATACTTTTTAGGCGACTAAGTTCCTTTGGTGCATTTTTCTTTCTCTTTTCTGCACGCATCTTCCTTTTCCACTTACTCCGTAAGCTTTTTGCCATTTTTGCCTGAAAGTAATATAATAATTTTTTCAAAAATCAGAAAGTTTTCTACTTAATTCATGTAGCAAATATCTGAAAACCAGGTCAATAATTTCAAGTTACAGCCCCCCCCCCCCCAGATTAACAATCTACATTCTGCTTCTGCTGATTTAAAAGAGACCTGAGAACATTATGTCCAATATACTAATTTATAATTAGAAACCAAGAATAGTATTTAAGCTCATTCCCACCCTCCAATTTTTTTTTAGGTTTTTTGCAAGGCAATGGGGTTAAGTGGCTTGCCCAAGGCCACATAGCTAGGTAATTATTAAGTGTCTGAGGCTGGATTTGAACTCAGGTACTCCTGACTCCAGGACCAGATACTCTATCTACTGTGCCACCCAGCCGCCCCCCACCCTCCAATTTTTAAGGGTTTCAATATAGTTTATTGATGAGAATTTTGCTAATAACTGCAGATAAAAGGAAATCAAGTATTTGTCAAGACGAGGAAGGCCCCAGGGAGATATGGGGATACAATTAGTCAACAGCTATTTCTTGCCTTGTTACTTCTGTTTCAGGTGCTGTGCTACAAGTTAGATATACAAATACAGAGGATGAAACAATTCTTATCAGCAGAAAGCTTATATTCTAATGGTGGAGTCAAGGATATAAAAACCTTAATGTTCTCAATATAAGATATAAACAAAAATGTATATATACATAGATACATAGAAAGTAGTATGGGAGGGAGAAATGGGGGGGGGGGGGGGAATTAGGATAGGCTTTAAGCAGAAGATGGGAACTCTCTGCAGCCCAGGTAAGGGAGAAGTAAACTGCAGGCATGAGAGCTGTTAGGTACCAAAATTCAGTAACTGCCACATAATGGATAGAAAATCAATGTCTAGCTGATTGCCTGATCACAGATTTAGAATCGGAAGAAACTCTCTTCGAGCCCCTTCATTTTACAGATGAGAAAAAAAAGGAGAATCAAAGTAGTGAAGTGTCATATGCTGCAGTATTAGAACTCAAACCTGGGTCTCTGACTCCACATTTAGCCTTCTTTTCACTGCCCTCCCAGTGGCTCAGGATCACAATCTTATTATCCTCAACTCCACACTATCTCACCTTCTATATTCAATAACATGTCAGATTTTGCCAAATCAACTCTACCTTCACATCTCTGCTCTAGGAACTTGTCTCTTCAGCAATATAACCTTGGTTCAGGGCCTCATCACCTTTCCTTTAGATTACTGATCCAGTTTCCTAACTGGCCTTGATTCCTCAGTTCTCTCACCATTCCAGTCTATTCCACTGCAAAATAATTGTCCTCATCCAAGAGGGTGAAGACATTCCAGTTAGAGCAGGAGAGTTGTGAAGGTACACATAGCAAAAGAAAAATACTATCCCTACTTCCAGAGAGAACTAGAAAACTCTTGAGAGCACAGAATGAAGCATACTTTTTTAAAACTTCATTTTTCATGGGAGCTTGTGTGTTTTCTCTTGTAACATGGCAATGTCTAGCATGACTTCGCATTCATCGTATTGCCTGCCTTCTCAAGGAATGGGAATAGTTAGAAGGGGAAAAATGTAATTCACAAAATTTTAAAAAATTTTACATGTAGGGGTGGTTAGGTGGCGCAGGGGATAGAAGACCTGAGTTCAAATACGACCTCAGACACTTAACCATTACCTAGCTGTGTGGCCTTGGGTAAGCCACTTAACCCCACTGCCTTGCAAAATCTAAAAAAAATTGAAAAAAAAAGAAGCATCTACACTCTTGGCAGGGAATCTGGGCAGGCACGTGGTAAACAGTTGTGGCTTAATCTATGCATTAGTCAGTGTCAGTAGCCTTGGCAACACGAAGCTTCTCCGTTTCTAAGTCGCCCGAATGTTTCATTGGCCAGAGGTCACGTGGGGCGGCGAAACCAATCGGAACTGCGGGCCCTTCCGGTTCTCTCACCACGTGATCCGCAGGGATTCCCTTTCCCTATCTGGGCCTCGGTTCCTCCCTCGGGGTCTCGCAAGGGTAACCCGGGGCTCTGGCGCGAGCCGGACGGATTGGGGCTGCCCTGGGAGAGAGGTGGGCAGAGAAGGCCGGCGCTGCTTTTCCTCCCTCCGGGCCTCGGAGCCGCCCAGGAGAGCCTGAGGGAGCCTCGGTCCCGCTTTTCCAGGAACCCCCCCCGTACGGGGTCACTGGCCTCCCCGGGTTACAGACGCTGGGACGCGGGAAAAGGGAACCCCCAGCGCCATAGCGCAGCACTCACCTGGAACTCGCGGTCCTCCGAGCCCACGGCGAAAGCTACTTCCGCCCGCTGCCGCACTTCCGCCCAGTGAGCCGCCGCACTTCCGCCCAGTGAGCCGCCGCGGTGGACCCTGGGAGCGGAAGTCGCTTCTTTGACCTCAAGAGGCGTGGCTTTCCCTTGCCTTTGCCCAGTTGAGCACCACCAGCTGCAGTAGTAACTTGAGGCTTACCATGTGCCCTTCGGACACGAGCAGTGTGACCCGGGGCAAGTCACTTCACCCTCTTGGCCTCAGTTTCCTCATCTGTAAAATGAGCTGGAGAAGGAAATGGCAAACAACTCCAGTCTCTGCCAAGAAAATCCAAAATGTGACCAAAGCAGCTACTAACAAATAATCTATTGTGGTCCAGGAGCTTTACAATTATTTTTTTCATTTGATCTTCACAATAATCCTGGGAGGTAGATGCTATAATTATCTCCATTTTACAGGTGAGGAAAGTTAAGTGATTTGCCCAAGGTCACACAGCTAAGCTAGTCAGTGTCTGAGGCAGGACTTGAACTCAGCTCTTCCTCACCACAGACCCATTGAAATACCAGGCTGCCCAGACATGGTTTTGGGGAGGGAGGCAAGAGACAGTGTGGTGGAATACAAAGTAGTCAAGCTTTAGCTGATAGGCAGTAAATGTGATGGCAAGACTTAGCTTGAATTCAGCCTCAGATACTTGGGAATGTCTGTGGAGTCAGAGAACCTAGACTTGAGTGGTCCTCAGACCCAGGGAAGTAGCCTAACTAACCCCTTTGTGCCTCAGTTTCCTTCTCTGAAAATGAGGGGTTTGAACTGATGATCTCTGAGCTCCTTCCAACTCTAAATCTGGATCTCATGACCCTGGATAAGTGACCACCCTCCCCACCCCAGTTCCTTGGGGCCTCAGCTTTCACTTCACCTGTGTGAGATGATTGGATAAAAGGGCCGAATCTTTTCCTTCCTTACAGTTCAAAACTTCAGACAGACACTATAGGTTAGGCATCCTCATCTGCTAAAGCCTCTTCCCTGGATGTGTCCTTCCCCTCCTGGACTCCATCAAATGGAAGTGCCCTCCAACCTGAGGCTTCTCTCTTTCTGATTATCAGTTTCCTCCTAGAATCCCTGTTCTAAGGAGGAAGACAAAGCCAGTGCTCTTCTGACTCTGGTGGACCTTAACAATGGTCCTCGATCCCCCACCCCCACCCCCTTTCACATCCACCATCCACTCTCCACACATTTTTTTATGTTTTTTTTTTGCAAGGCCAATAGGGTTAAGTGGCTTGCCCAAGGCCACACAGCTAGGTAATTATTAAGTGTCTGATACTGGATTTGAACCCAGGTACTCCTGACTCCAGGGCCGGTGCTTTATCCACTACGCCACCTAGCCGCCCCTCCACATACTTTTTGGGAACTTTTATATTTCTTTTCTCAGCATTCAACACAGTGTCTAGCACACAGGAAGGGTTTAATAGATGTTTGTTGACTTATAGACGGCCACAAAAGCTGCCAATCACCAAACACTTATTGAGAGCCTGTGATGTACCAGATGTTCTACTGGGCTCTGGATGCAGAAGCAAAAACAGTCCTTGTGGAGGGGGGAGGGGAGGGGGGAAAGGAAGAGGGGGAGAGAGAAAGAGGAAGAAGGAGGTGGGGGAAAAGGAAAGAGAGAGAAGGGGAGAGAGAGGAAGGAGGAAGAGGAAAGAAAGAGGGGAGGGAGGGGAAGAGGAGGAAAGAGAAAAGAGGGTAGGAATAGAAAGAAGAGAGAGAAGAGAAAGAGGAGGAGGAAAGAAAGTAGAGGAGGGAGAGAGAGAAAAGGAGGGGAAAGGAGATTAGACATTGGTACGGTAGCTGAGTTGCCAGGGTAGTGACCCTTTCTATTAGGTTTTCCACTCTAGATACTGCTTTGGTCATTATTATTCTCCTCTTCCCCTCTCCTCTAAGAATTAGGCAATTAGGTTTTTTCTGTAGTGCTGAGGGAAGTTTACAAAAATAACAAACCCTGCAAACCTCTCAGACTGAAAGGGGCTGTTAGCTGTGTATGAACTTCCTAATCTCATGATTTCTTTCCCAAACGGGAAAGAAGACAGGTCTAGGAATGTCTGTCTATATTTGGTCCTGGATGTTTCAGTGAGGCTTATGAAAGGCTACCATCCATCCCTCCACTTTGCTTCTCCTTCTTCCATCTCTCTTCTAATTTAGCTCAACTAAAAGTGTCTCTTATCTCCCAAAGGGAAAAATCTCTTTTCTTATCTATATGTCAATGCTTTAAAAGAGGCATTTGAGATCTAGTCTTGGGCAGCTGGGTGACACCACAGTTACACAGAATACCAGGCTTGGAGTCAGGAAGACCTGAGTTCAAATGTGGCCTCAGACACTAGCTATTACCCTGGGCAAGTCACTTAACCCTATTGTTATCTATAAAGTGAGCTGGAGAAGGAAATGGCAAAGCACTCCAGTATCTTTGCCAAGAAAACTCCAAATGAGGTCATGAAGAGTCAGACACCACTGAAATGACTAACAATAACAAAATGCAACAAGAATGGGTTTCTTTTAAATTTCACATTTAGTTTTGCCACCTCCATGGTATTTTCAGAAGAATTCACAGTAACATGGATTTGGAGCTGGAATAGAATTGAGGAACCATCTACCCCAAACCCTTCATTTTACATTTGAAGAAACTGTGTAATACAAATAAAAGATTTTACTTCTCAAGATTGTTGTAAAGATCCAAGGAGACAATATGTGTACATCTTTGCAAACCTTAAAGCACTGTATAAATGCAAGTTATTATTGTTTAGTCACTGATGCAGGTTGCCATGGAATGCCCTAATAAAGATTCCTAAACATTTTTGTGTAATAGAGCCCTTTGCCTCAGATATATGGATCCTTTCTCAGGAAATTTTAAATGCATAAAATAAAATACATAAGATTATAAAGAACACTAATTATATTGAAAATTGAACTACATTACAATACAATTTTCAAAAAAAATTTAAGGAAACAAGTTTATGGACCCCAACTTAAAAATTATGATTTACACTATATTATGTCTAAGGCCCATATTGTTCATGTGTGTTTGTTCTGAATGACATCCTGAAATGATTACCTGGGAGACTGAATTAATCATCCTTATTTTGGTAAGTCCTTATGTTTATTTTGATGCTGTGATGTATAATTCCAGAAAATAAGTGAAGCACAGCTGATTTTTCCAGAGACCACAAAATTTCTAATCCTGGGAAGGAATGTAAGAGATTATTGAAAACGAAGTCTGTTTTTTGTTGTTCAGTTGTTCCAGTCATGTCCAACTCTCAGTGACCCCCCCATTTGAGATTTTCTTGGCAAAGATACTGTCATTTCCTTCTCCATTTCATTTTATAGGAAACTGAGGCAAACAGGGATTAAGTGACTTGCCTAGGGTCACTCAGCTAGTAAATGTCTGAGGCTAGATCTGAACTCAGATCTCCAGGCTGGAGCTTTAACTGTGACACCTAGAAGCCTCAACAAAGTTATCCGTACTTATCTGTAAGAGCCTTCAGGAGCCAAGGGATTGTGAAGTTGTTGAGTATTTCAAGGAGGGGGAGGTGGAATTCTTTCTTTTCTCATCTGAAAGGAAGGAAAGGACTGACAAGAGGAGGTAATCCATTCAATTCAGTTCAAAAAACATTTATGTTCCAATCACTATGTTTAAATGCTCAGGATATCAAAAGAGGTAAAAAGACAGTTCCTGCCCTCCAGGAGCTTACAATTTAATATTCAGGATAGGACTGGGCTTCTTGTCAGTGACATGGTAACCTGGACAGAAAGAGGAAGAGAAAGCCAGTGGTGCTTCTGAATCGAAAGTTGTAGCTACTACAGGGACAGAAAAACCTACTAGAGAATATGGAGAGAAGTAAGAGGTTAGAGAAGGTAGCAGTTTTCTGTCCTTTGAGAACCACAGTGGTGAAACCTCCTCCTCTACCTCCTACTTTATACTGGCCTCCCACTTAGGCTACTTCCCATTCCTTTTTTTTCTTTTAAATAAATAATGTGTTCACTTTCTGTATTAGCCAAATATTCTGAAAAAAGAAACCATTTTCTCTAAGATAACATTCCATTTGTGGATAAAGGAAAAGTCTATGGGGATGGGAGGACAGGAAAAAGGGGTGTGTGTGTGTGTGTGTGTGTGTGAAAGAGAGAGGAATAGGAAAAGGGAGTAGGGAGGGAGGGGGAAAGAGGGTGGAAGGAAGAGAGGAAGAGAGATATAGAAGGAGAGAGGGGGAGAAAGGGACAGAGAAAGAGGGAAAGGAGGAGAGAGAGATTTGGTTCAACCCAAATTACTCCTCAGTATCATTATTTTCCCTTCCCCTCCCCCAAAATGGGGAGAAAACATGAGAACCCATATTAGTCCAAAAGAATGAGCTAAGCAATTGTATATTAGGTAACATATTTAGTAAACAGGAGGAAGCTTCCTGCAATACAGTGGCTTTGAGCAATTTTTCTCCCCATTGTTCTGCCCTGATCAGGTAAAAAGAAAGGAACCTCATCTTTTTTTTTTCTTCCCCTACTCCACAGTAGCAGAGTCAAAGGATATGACTAAAGGAAAAGTCATGGGGAGGCTTAAAAGCAGAATAGAGAAAGAGTGTCTATGTTCCTACAAGGGTGTGGACCCTAAAAACAGAATGGTGTTCTTGTTAAATGAAACATCTCCACGTTGCAGCCACAGTTTCTTAGAGTAATACTTCACAACTGGAAAACAGAATAGAGAATGGAAATTTCATTCAGGACCCTGGGAACCTGGATGTTGGAGGAAGTATTACCAGTGCCACAGCAACCCTTGTGACTTGTCAATTAAGCAGTGATGGTTCTAACACTAGCGATGATGATGATGATGATGATGATGATGATGATGACAATATTTGTCCTTCATTCTTCAAGACCATGACTTCAGAGAGATGATGCCTTGACAAGCACATTAATTGGATTTGAGTGAGGGGATGCTGTGCTAAGTCACGGAGTCATCTGGGCCCAGTGACCAGATGGATCAGGATGACTGGAGGTGGCCCTGGGTTTGAGGCAGCCAGGGTTAAGTGACTTGTGCAAGGTCACACAGCCTCTAAGTGTCTCAGGCTGGATTGGAACTCAGGACCTTCTGACTTCAGGGCCAATGCTTTACCCACTGTGCCATCTAGCTGCCCTATCTAGCAATGAAAACAAAGGGATGTCAGCAGGCATTGATCTTGGTACCACTTATTTCTGTGTGAGAGTCTTCTAATATGGAAAAGTAAAATTTGTAGCTAAAGAAACAAGAAAATAGAACCACTCTGAACCACATTGCCTTCACCAACATATAAAGTTTGATAGGTCATGCTTTAAAAGCAATAACATTGCAGTGAGCCTACCAGTATTTGATAGTGCCAAGCATCTGATTGGTCACATATTTATAATATAATCATATATTCAGATGTGAAGCCTACACCATTCACAGTGCCTAATGACCTAGTACAAAAAAAATAACAGAAGTTTCTATCCAGAAATTTTTATATGGTTTTGACCAAGTTGAAAGAAATTATTGATGTTTTGAGACTTACAAATACTATACCATCCAACCTCAATGATTCTCAACATCAGACCACCAAGGATATTGGAATTTTCATTGACTTCAATGATCATGAATGAGTCAACTGTTGTTGCTGTTGCTTATGATTTGGATAAAGAGCCTGGTGAAAAAAGAAACATGCTGATCTTTGATCTTGGAGGTGGCACTTCACTTTAGATGTCTCCATCCTTCCATTGAAGATGGAATCTTTGGAGTCAAGTCCATAGCTTGGGATATCTTCTTGGGTTCAAAGAACTTTAGTGCTCACATTTCATTATTGGGTTCAAGTGCAAGTAGTAAGGACACCAGTAAGAACAAGATGGCTTTCGACTGCCTTCACAACCCATTGTGAACATGCAAAATATACTGTCTTCCAGAGCCTCTCTCCTTTCCTTTCTCCTCTCTTTCTCTATCACCTTTGACCATTTGAAGAGCTAAATTAAAGACCTCTTCTGGGACACACTGAAGGAAAAAGGATCTAAGAAATACCAAACTAGCTAAATCACAGATCCATGACATTGTTTTAATGAGTGGTTCCACTCACATCCCTAAGATCCAGAAACTTTTGCAACATTTCAGTGGTAAGGAGCTGAATAGGAATATCAATGATGATGAGGCTATAGTGCCCCTCTCTAGGCTGCCATCTGCTGTGGGGATAAAATTTGAATGCTCATCCAGATTTAAGAAGGTTGAGAAAGCAGTTTAGTGACAAGTGGTAACAACCTACCTATCAGTTTTGAGTTCACAGAAATCTTCTCCCCCATTCCCTATTGTGCTTAAGAGATTGAAGTGTTCAAATTGATGCAAATGGCATCCTCGATGTACCTGTTGTGAACATGAACACAGAGTAAGGTTGCCATCACTAATAATAAGGGCTGCCTGAGCAAGAAAGATGGTCCCAGTAGTCACAGAAGCTGAGAAATTACAAGGTTAAAAATGAGCAGAGAAAGGTGTCTTCCAAGAACTTAATAGAATTTTGTGCCCAACATGAAATCTGCAGTGAGGATGAGAAACTCCAAGGGAAAATTAGTGATGAAAACCTTAAAGATTGTAATGAAATAATCAACGGGATCAATAAGAACCAGATTTCCAAGGAAGAATTTAAGCCTCATCAGAAAGATGTTCTGCACTGCCATCAAATTACTACGCAATCCCAGAGAGCAGGGGTTGTACCAGGAGGCATGCCTGGGGGATTCCCAAGTAATGAAGCAGTTTCTTCTGGTGGTTCCTCTTCTGGACCCCATTCATGAACCAAAAGAGAAAGCATTCTAAATAGATTTTGAAAACCCCCAAAGGGTTCAAATTTGTAGCCAAAAGTGGGTGCAATGGCAGATTAAAAATAACATCTGTGCTGCTCTGTAAATCTGAATATTTGGAGAGGGATAGAAGTGAATATTGAATTTCTTGGGACTGTAAAATGAAAATGCAATTCTTGTCAGAGAACAGAAATTTTCACTTTGTTTTGCACACACACACACACACACAAGATTAAGTAAGAATAGGTGCCTTAAAATATTGAACGTTTTTGGCTGCAAGTAGCAAAACTAGGACTAACAAGAGTTAATTGCAAGAAGACTTACTTTAGCCTACATAAGGAAAAACAATCTAAAGCTATCCAAAATAGAAATGGATTGGAAGACCAGGGGAAAAGAAAGGTCACTGAAGGCAACAGATAATCTAAAACTGGATAATCATCTGTTGGGGAGAAAATATTCTAGACGGGATTCATAATTTTGCTAAAGTTGGAAGATCTGAGGACCTGTTTCTATTTTGAGAATCTGGTACTATGAGAAATGTTTTAAACTTTATAAATAAAAGCTGTTAAGGAACTGCTCTTAAAAAGAGATAGGTAATTTCTGATGTTTTAAAACTTTGTTGAAGTTTTTGATTTATCTTTTGTGTGTGTGTGTGTGTGTGTGTGTGTGTGTGTGTGTGTGTCTGTGTATGTGTGAGACAATTGGGGTTGAGTGCCTTGCACAAGGTCACACAGCTAGTAAGTGTCAAGTGTCCAGGCCTGAATGTGAACTCAGGTTCTCCAGACTCCAGAGCTGGTGCTGCATCACCTAGATGCTCCTTGATTTAACAAATAACGAATTTAAAATATGTTCTTAAAAACTGAGGAACCATTGTATTTAACCATTGTATGAAACCACTAAATTCTCAAGTCTATTTTAAGAGGTTATGAAAATATTGGTCTATGTATATATGTATAAAAATGATCATGACTACTTTAGATTTAATTCTATAGAAGTGAATTTTCATTTTATAACAGTCATAAATCTAAAGTCTTTTACTTTATAATTCAAAATACTTTCCTTAGTACAGATTTTTGAATTAAGAAAAACAGAATTGTATGCACTACTTAATCACATTCCAAGACCCTTTGTAGGCCAGTAAAACCAAAACAAGTACCTATTATTAAAATATTAATTGTAGCATTAAAATTTATCCAAAATCATCTTATTTTCAAGTCAAGTGCTCTACTTACTTCCCTGAATATGATGTTCTGTTGATATTCATGGAAAAGCACCTGGCAAATTAAAGGTCATCTTACAAAACTGACTGGTCAACGTTGATGTCTTCTTCACCATCTTTCAGCATCCCTGCTTTCGAGCCTCTCCTCTGAAACTAAACTCAAGCTGCCACCCTAGGCAGATTCCCTGCTCCTTTTCCAGCCTGAGAGTTTTATCCCTTTTAAGCAGCCTGATAGGCTCCTTCTCTTGGAAACCACCATATTGGTGATGAGCTAAGTTTGGACATCTCATACACTTTACAGGTTTAGAGCTCCCAGACTCAACAATCCACCAGCCTCATCCTCTTCAATGACAAGAATGACATCACTACATCAGGTTAATTCTAGTTATCTTCACACTGTCATCAGAAGTGGAATTTCCTTCCCTTGGGAAGCCCATTTAGGCCTCTACAAAACCTCAACATTTTAGGGAATGCTCAATTATCCCTTAAGAAAAACCTTCAAAAAGAGCAGTTAGGTGACATAGTGGATAAAGCACCAGCCCCTTCTAGCTGTGGGACTTTAGGCAAGTCACTTAACTCCAATTCCTTGCCAAAAAAAAAAAAAACCCAAAGAAAAGCCTTCATAATTATAAAAATTAGAGTTATATAGTAGAACGCTAAACCCTTACTGGCTATGTGAGTCAAAGCAAGTCATTTAATCTCTATGCAGCCCAGGCAACTCCCTTTTTGTTCCTCCATTGTGTCTGACTCTTCATGACTCCCAGGCCCATGGCACACCAGGCCCTTCTATCTCCACTGTCTCCAAAGTCTAAGTTAATGTACATGGTTTCCATGACACTCTATCCATCTCACCTTCTGCTATACCCCTTTCCTTTTGCCTTCACTTACTCCCAACCTCAAGGTCTTTTCCAATGAGTCCTGTCTTCTCACTGGCTTAAATATTACTACTTTAAAACTGACAAAACTGAGGTCCTGAAAGGTGAAAGAGCTTCTGTATGGTCCTACTGACAGTACATAATAGAATCAGGAATCAGAATCATGCTTTCTAACTCCCAAGGTCTGTGCTCTGTATCTAAGAGATATTAAGTTAACTTGTTGCATGCACTTGACCCAGAATTCCCAAATAAAACCACAAGGTACATCTTTCTGCCTACATTTTGAAATGTAGGTTGTTTAATAGCATATGCACATCCTAAATACATGTGAACACAGTTTGAATTTACAGTTAAATATATATATACAGCATTTAAATATTTGTCATTTATACTTTATATTTTTTATCTTAAAAGTTGTTCTTTTTTTAAATACTTATATATTTGAATGTAAAATTGCATCAAGGATGATCTAAAATCAGTTTTATTACAATACTGAATATTTTGAAAGTTTCAGTTGCACAACTCCAAAATGTTCAATTACATAACTTGTTTCTGATTAAGATTAATGGAACTAAAGTCTTCAAAACATAATGTGAATCAAATAAAAACTTTCAGAATAATACTTATGAAAAACGATAAAAAATTAAAATCACTCTATAAAGTCTTAATTTTACATTATGTATTCATGAAACAAATTCTGAAACCTATGTCAAATTTAAGGGAGGAAAAAAATGAGAAGATTTTTATTGACTCATTACTGAAATAAAGGCAACAAAATATTTTAATTAAGAATTTCCTTGGGGGGGGGGCAGAGCCAAGATGGCAACAAGAGAGGAAAGTCTCTTAGGCACTCTCTCATAAAACTTCTAAACTAAGGACTTTAACTAAATTTTCGAAAGACAGAACCCACAGAGGGACCCAATGAGGCAGTTCTCCTACTCAAGGTAACCTGGAAAAGAGCAGAAAGACTCTGCTTCCCGGGGTTGGAGGGGCAGCCACCAGAGGAGTGGCCCACCAGAGCAAAAGAACTTCAGCCTCCCGGAGGCAGCCCCAGAGCGCTGGGAGCCGTGGCTCACAGCAGCAGGGGAGTTTCCTGAGCTACACCCCAGGGAGCACCAGGCACAAATTGGGGGAACAGCAGGGGACCTCTGCCAGAGCAAGCGCGTGAAGCCCAGCCCTCAGGGCACACAGCAAGCAGTGAGCAGCAGCATGCCCAAGGCAGACCAGGAAACAGAAGCAGGCAGCCCGGTAAGCAGGAGCCCCCAGGGCATGACCCCATTGAACTCAGGGAGGGGAGAGAGACTGCAGAGCTCTGCCCCTGGAACAAGAATCTGGGGCTCTGACCACATTCAGATCCTAATCACAGTCTAGGCCCCCCCCCATAGAAAAGCAGGGCTCCCCACCTCAGCCCTGTGGCAGAGGGGGGCCATATGGTCATTCACAGACCAGGAGGGAGGACATAGCCTCACACACTGAGACCCTTGTGGGAGTGTTCCAAAAGCTCAGGAAGCACCCCAAAACAGGCCTAGGCTGGGAAAATGAGCAAGCAGAGAAACAAGAGGAACACCATTGAGAAATATTTTGCATATGAGCCCAAGAAGGATCAAAATACTCAGTCTGAAGATAAGGAAGCACAAGCTCCTGCACCTAAAGACTCCAAGAAAAAACAGAAATTGGGCTCAGGCTATGACAGAGCTCAAAAAAGACTTTGAAAATCAAATGAGGGAGTTAGAAGAAAAACTGGGAAAAGAAATGAGAGAGATACAGGAAAAACATGAAAATGAAGTCAGCAGCTTAGTCAAGGAAATCCAAAAAAATGCTGAAGAAAATAGCATGCTAAAAACCGGCTTGGGTCAAATGGATAAAACAGTTTAAAAAGTTACTGAGAAGAAGAATACTTTAAAAAGCAAAATTGGCCAAATGGAAAAAGAAATAAGAAAACTCTCTAAGGAAAACAAATCCTTCAGACAAAGAATAGAACTCAGGGAGATTGATGAATTTACGAGAAATCAGGAATCAATACTTCAAAACCAAAAGAATGAAAAATTAGAAGAAAATGTGAAACATTTCATTGAAAAAACAACTGATATGGAAAACAGATTTAGGAAAGCTAATTTAAAAATTATTGGAATACCCGAAAGTCATGATCAGGAAAACAGCCTTGACATCATTTTCAAAGAATTACTACAGGAAAATTGCCCTGATATCCTAGAAGCAGAGGGCAAAATAGAAATGGAGAGAATCCACCGATCCCCCCAAGAAAGAGATCCCAAAAAACCAACGCCCAGGAATATTATAGCCAAGTTCTAGAATTCCCAAGTCAAAGAGAAAATATTACAAGCAGCCAGAAGAACACAATTCAAATACTGTGAAGCTGCAGTCAGGATCATACAGGACTTAGCAGCAACTACATTAAAAGCTCATAGGGCTTGGAATATAATATACCAGAAGGCAATAGAGCTTGGAATGCAACCAAGAATCAACTATCCAGCAAAAATGAATGTCCTCTTCCAGGGAAAAAGATGGAATTTCAATGAACCAGGGGAATTTCAAATGTTCCTGTTGGAATGGCCAGAGCTGAACACAAGGTTTGATCTTCAAATACAGGACTTAGGTGAAGCATAGAGATCGGAGGAGAAGGGGGAAATATGAGGGACTTAATGATGATGAACTGCATGTATTCCTGTATAGAAAAATGAAACTGATGATACTCATATGAACCTCCTCAGTTAATAGAGCAGGTAGGAGATTTTATAGTTGAAGCACAGGAGAAAGCTGAATTTAAAGATAAAATATGGTGTAAAAATGGAGTCAATAGAAAAAAAAAGGAAAATGTAATGGGAGAAAGAAAAAAGGCAAGGGGGAATAGGCCAAGATATTTCATATAAGATTTTTCTTTATCACAATGAACTATTGCAATGTTATGGAAGGGGGGATAGCAAGGGGGAATGAGGGAATTTTCACTCTCATCAGAGGTGGCTAGGAGAGGAAACAGCATATATACTCAATGGGGTATAGACATCTGAAGTAAGAAGGAGGGGGGGACAGGGGGAAGGGGGGGATGTGAGTGATGGAGGAGAGAATGGAGCATGGGGGGAGAGTGGTCAGATATAACACATTTTCTCTTTTACTTCTTGCAAGGGGCTGGGATTGCATGGCCTGTCCAGGTCAGGTGGATGCCGGGCCTAAGGGGTGGTAGGGGGGCTTGGGGCCTCTTGGCCCCAGGGCCAGGGATCTGTCTGCTGCGCCACTCAGCTACCCTACAGCAGAGTCAGAGTGAGAGAGAGAGAAAATATAGTACATGGTAGTGGAGAAATACAAAAGGAGGGAGTTGCAATCAGCAATGGCAACAGTGGAAAAATATTGAAGTAACTTTTGTGATGGACTTATCATAAAGAATGTGATCCACCCGCAACAGAGTTGTTGGTGTTGGAACAAAGACTGAAGCACATTTTTTATTATTATTTTTTTGGTGCCTGAGGCTGGATTGGGACCTGGGTGCTCCTGGCTCAAGGGCCAATGCTCTGTCTGCTGCCCAGCCAACCCCTACTATTATTACTATATTATTTTATTTGGTTTTTTTTTTCCTTTTTTTGGTTTTTGCAGGGCAGTGGGGTTGGGGTGGCTTGCATGTCACACAGCTGAGTGATTATTGCGTGTACGGGGCCAGATATGGGCTCTGGTGCTCCTGGCTCCAGGGCTGGTGCTCCATCCATTGTGCGACCTGGCCATACCTACAATTATTACTATTTTTTTTTTAGTTTAATTTTTTTTCTCTCCCCTTTATCGCTCAAGCAAGTCTATATTTTTTTGGGGGGGGGTATTTTGTTTAATCTTAAACAAGAATATTTTATTAATGTATTAAAAAATATTTGTACAAAATGAGAATAAACATTACAAAAAAAAAAGAATTTCCTTGGGTGCAAAACCTAATTGTAGTCTTTACACAAGAATAAATATTGTTAAAGTTATTAAGTTTAAATATTTTGAAGGAGAATCCAAAATGAAATGTAGAACAATGTGAAACATTATTCATAAGTTCTAAATCAAAAATCTGTAGCAGGTAGATTAAAAAAAATAGCAAAGCTTCAATCTCACAAATAGTAATTAGAGATCAAAACAATTTTTAACAATATTTTTCAAGCTTCATTATTTAATCAAACTATTGTTCTTATTGTTCTCAATCATTTTTTATTAAATGCTTCTAATAAACGCAATAGATGTAAGAATAGATTGATGATATCCAAGTAGAGATTGATGGCAGCCAATATATACTCTTCAGGGGACAGTTTATGCATCAGTAGATGAGTATCATAAATGATGAATCCACAGAACAGAAGAGCTCCCATTGCAGAAAAGATTATCTCCACTAATTCATTATCATAGAAGAACTATAGGTTAAAAGATAAATGTTTGTAGGTTAAAATTTGAAAAAAGTATTTGTAGGAGACTTTAAGTTACCTTCTATAAATAATAGTTATTTTTATATTATCACTAGTCACAAAAATAACAATTTTTAAAACAAAATTTTAAAAACACATAAATTCCAAATGTAGAATAAAAAATTTTAAATGCTTTATAATAATATAATAGTATAAAATAAAATTTACAATTAACTTGTTTTGGAGGGATTTTGCAAAGCTACCTAAAATTCCATAGCAGCATCCCAAATGTAAGTCTTTATTATAAAAATCCTAGAAGTCTAAAAGACAAAAAAGTAATTTTGTCTCTTTTCTATAGATGCCCATCACAACCTGTATATAGTGGTCTACGGGATGCACTATAGTTGAAAAATTCACCACTTTGCAAACAATCTGATAATGAACTTCTCCAACTTAGCTCAACTTGGTCTTTTGACAACTTGCCTATTTGATCATCACCAAGCCCAAACTTGAAGCCTTTTCCAATTTGTTAGAATATGTGATCTATCACCAATCTTCAAGAATTCAGAATCACCTCCAAATCAATATATTTGAAAACTTCTTCAAAATTCAATATTTTACTTTTGCATCCCAAATATTTTCTTTTGAAAGGTGGCAATCCAATTCAATTGAGATTTCCTAAAGAATATTAGAGAACTTCATTATCTATAATTCTATTAGCTCATTTGCCCATTTATTTATAAAACATACACTGGGCACCTACAATGAGAAAACCAGATATTTTAGAGGTAGATAATACAAAGATAAATAAGGTAATCTCTACTTTTGACAAATCTAAAATCTAATAGGCAAAAAATAGATATAAAAATAATTGTACTAGAAGATCATACTGACAAGTGGTTTTAAGGAGAGGTTCAAGAAAAGTATAGTCGGGTTTAATAACAATTTGATCAGAGGTTTCCTGGAAGAGGAAGCAGTAAAATGGCCTTTTTAAGGTGGTTAAGAGATGAAAGGCAAGGCAGAGAAAAATGGTAGGAATAATGAAGTAGGAAAACAAGCTGCCCCTAGCAGAGAATATGAAGTATACATAGTGAAGAAGTGGGATAGAGAACTGAAAATATGAAACCAGACCTGGGGTGAGGCTGAGGACAGAGGTGAAGACATAGAAATAGAGGAAGTGGAATGAAGTCTGAAGGGAAAAGGGAAAGATCTGAGAGAGCCATAGTATTAAAGAGTTAAGGGAAAGGGAGGCACATTTTAGAGACCGAATAATAATTAGGAAGACTGTGGTACTATAAGGTGTCATGACCCTATGGAGGGCTGGGAGGAAGGACAGCAAGACAAGCTATTGTACAGCTATTGTATAGGTATCGTACTACTGTCCTTGTGCATGTCTAGGAAATCAAATTTCTTCCTTATAGATTGGTCACAAAAAAGGTTTGGCAGGGAAGGGGCAGCTCAGCTTAACAGGCAGACTTGGAGTCAAGAAGGCCTAAATAATCAGGGTCAACCAGGTTCCAGATGCATGGCCTTTGGGAATAAGGTATCTCTGATGTTAATCTAGGGTAGCAACTACAGAAGTTAAATTTTTTTTCCTAAAGAGTAGAAGAAGGCCAACAATTAGCTAACAAAAAAAGCAAACCAGAACTTTTAGAGGTCATATCCACTGAGACCTCCAGGAAGATAAAAGAGATTATTTAAGTCAATCCACTAAGGAAACTATGAGGACAAAATCCTTGTAAATTAAGTAAAGAAGTGCTTTTCTCAGTTAGGGGGCAGAGGTGAGGGCAAATCTCAATAGTCCCTGAGACAAAGTGTAAAAGGCAGACTGCAAAGTTCTTGCAGAATGACTGGTAATTAAGGGAAGCATGACCAGGGTTGGGTAAAAGCTTCAATAAGTTGTTATTAAAAGAACCAGAGGAAAGCCTCCAGTCTGTTTTAAAAATCCTTTGTAGAGGATTTATGGAAAAGAAAAAGGACAATAATAACAAAAAACAGGAGTGCATGAGCTGGGAAGAGACCTCAAATCTCAATATTTCCCTGTTGTGATTAGCAATAAAGGTCGATAAAAACACTTTAGGACCCTTGGAAGAGATATGTCCTGATTTCAGAGGCAACAGGCAAGGGAAAACATTGAAAACCTCAATTCCATTCCAAAAGTAACAAAGGGAAAGCTGACCTAAGAACAATGATCGTGTGAAACCAGCAGAGGGCGCTGCCACAAGAACAGCAGCAAAAGAGGACTCCCAAAGCTACAGTTCCAACTCTAACCTCTCTGAGTGGTGGTCTCACAGATCTCCATTCTGGGCTCAAAAGGCAACACGTCCAAACTGTGACAATGTTTTTCTTTAAATTTTTTACAATTACTTCTCAAGGGAAAAAATTCTTCCTCCCTCTACACAGAACATTACCTTTATAATATGGAAAAACAAGTAAGCAAAACACCAAACACAGTTACCACACTAATAGCCCACTCTACTCTGCCATTAAGGGATGTTTCATTAGCTCTTCTCAGAGACCTCCACTGATTTTTTCTATTACTAAAAATTTGGCTTAAATGACATTTTAATTCTATTTTATTCTCTATTGCCATCTTCTCATTCAATCTAGATTCTGGTGACCCTATATCACTGACTGCCAGGTCATTCTCCCTTCTGGTTCAGTCTTTCTCCATTTTCCTCTTGCCCACATATTGGGACAAAATATAAATGTTAATACTCTAACATCTTAACCTCCCAGCTCAACTCCTATAACATACTCATCAAATACCAGCTACACCTAGGGATAGCCATCCCCTTGGCCTACTATTACATATAGGAGATTTACTTCCAAGAACAAGAACTTTGAAATTATTTAGTCAAAATCACCTCTTGATCTACCCCTTCTAGCCCTGTTCTTCATGCTTATATGTTCTTATTTCTCTCCTCCTCTCTGCATATTGACAGACCAGGACCCCTGCACTGGCAAAATGTTCCTCTCTTCCTAATCTCAACCACTTGAACCAGTTCACTTGGCACTGTCCTCTACTCTTAAATCTCTTGCACACATGTTCCACCACTGTTCCCACTCTGGAAACCCTGGTCCCACATCACTCCCACAATTTGTGATTGAGGCCACCATGGATTTTATCTGATCTCAATAGAGTACTCACTGCCTTAAGACAATCCTTTGACCTCTTCTAGATTGTACATCGCATTGTTCACATCACATTGAATCCTGTCTGCTCTCTTGAAATCTCCCACAAGGTCATTGGCCAAAAGTTCATTTTCCTTCCCTCATTTCAGGGTTTGTGACATTATCTGCTTTCTCTTAGTTTCCTCCACTTTCTCTCGAGGTGATTTCACTAGATTTCATGGAGGCAATTATTCCCATGAAGATGATGCCCAGACCTAAATTACCAGTCCTGGTCTCTCTCCTAAACTCCAGTTTCATCTCACCAATTCCCTTCTAGTCATTTCAAATGCATTTTTTTTTTAGACTCTTCAAGGCAGTAGGGTTAAGTGGCTTGCCCAAGGCCACACAGCTAGGTAATTATTAAGTATCTGAGGTCTGATTTGAACTCAGGTACTCCTGACTCCAAGGCCAGTGCTCTATCCATTGCGCCACCTAGCTGCCCCCTCAAACACATTTTTAATGAGAGAAGCTGACTTCTCAATATATTTTATACTCCAAATCATCCATTTTTCTAAACTATATTTCTTTCAAGACTACCAATGTCCTTCCAGCCACCCAAGTCTGCCACCTCAGTGTAATCTGTAACTCCTCACCCCGCTATACACAATAAGCTTCTAGAGTCACCTTTGCCTTTTCCTTTCTCATCAAATCACCATTCAGGCACATGTCACCTCTCCTTTAGGCTATTGACTTCTCCTATTTAGTCCCTCATTTCTCCCCAGTTGAATTCATCTTCCACATAGTTACAAAATGATTTTCTAAATGCAGAGGTCTGGCCATGTCACTTCCCTACTCAATAAACTCTCATAGTTCTCTATTAGTTATAGAATTAAAGATAAACTATTCCATTAGGTATTTCTATCTTCCCAGTGTTCTCTCTTCCATGAATTTTGTAATTGAGTCTCATCTCTCATCTCTGTGTCCCATACTTGTAATGAACCCTCTCCTCATCTGTATCTCACAAATTCTTACTTAGGGTGAGATGGAGACCCACAAGATCCTGCCACTGTCTAACCATCTGCTCCAACTCTCTGTCCTACATGTCTCTCAGCACTGATATCTAGACAGCCTGAAACAACTCTGTTGTGTTAAGAGTCAGCTCCTACTAATATGCAAGAGTCAAATGTTAGTTTTCAGCTTGAATACTTGTACCATGAAACAAATCAAGTCTTGATTCATTTTTCTGTAAATTGTCTAGTCTTAATGAAATGATTAGGAAAATGTTAATGATGTAGATTAAATGTTAAAGTGTATGACTGGCACACTGCCATCTGAGGAAGCCTTGTCATCTGCTTCTCTGGAGGAGTCTTAGGACATCAGGGCATTTCCAGGAGCACCACAGCTCCAATTTCATGTCCCCCCACAACTGGACTGACTGGTTTTTCTCCATCTGTACCCTGGCATTTCACTTAGTGCTCAGCATAGTTAGTGTTTCCAGAGATCTCTTCTTTTATCCATACTCCCCCAAAAGCAGCCTCCTCCCTCCCAATGGTGCTCAGTGTGTATCTATCCTGCAAGGAGGAGCAGTCAGACTTTTGGTTTTGTAACCCTCATGCCCTGGTGCTTCACTTGGTGCCTAGCCCAGAACATGGGCTTCATTCTCTATTAATGTCATCCAAGTACAAAGTGCATGTGAATGTCTGTGTGTGTGTGTGTGTGTGTCTGACACACACACACACACACACACAAACAGCTTGTTGAGTCTGCCTGGTGAGCATGAGCCTTCACAATTCCTATTATTTCTATAGTGCTTACTATTATTTAGTATTAACTGATCCTCACAGCAACCTTGGGAGGTGAAGTGCAATTAATTTGGATTAATTATTATTACATTTAATAAACTGGGATGGGCTGATAACCAGATCTCTGAATGATGAAGTTTTTTGGCTACAACTGCTCTTGAAAACTATCTACCAAACTACAAGGAAATTAAGATCTAAACTTGCAGATAGCAAATAGATCTGATAGATAAAATCAGAAACCTAAAATTAAAATATATCATGAAATTATAGCTTTTAAAAATTGTAGATACCATTTTAAAGATCTCACAAGAATGCTAAAGAACAAACCAATTCCATCAATACTGTATTATCTTAGTTGAATTTTTATCAATCTACAATTATAGCATTATAACCCCACAAGTTAAAAACTGAGAGGATCCCCATTGTACAGATGAAGAAGCTGGCAGAAAGAGGTTAAGAGGCACTCATAGAGCCAGTACAGATCTGAAGCTCTCTCTGAACAGAGAGGGTTTCCTAACTCCTGGCTTGGTGCTCTAGCCACTGTAGCACTGGTTTCTTATATGAAGAAAGGCATTTAGCACATTATTATCAATTGGGACTTTGATAAAATTGAACATAGCACATTCAAACACTTTAATTGCTAACATATTTCATAGTAACTTATCACTCAAATGATTTTTCTAGTAATTAACAAAAATTATTCAGTTATATAGCAATAGTAACGGTCAACATGAGGCCTTGACTTGTTTAAAGGGAGTACTAAAGCACTATTCATTACTGAAGTATTCTATATTATATGTGGTATGTTTCATTTTATTAATATGTTGTGATACTTAAGATTAACTTGTAATGAACCATTAGGAATTCTTTTTAGACTGTTCTAAATGAACTTACCCTCAAGAATCCTGACAAAATCAAAATAAACAAACAGGCGAAGAGTCTGTGAAAATAGAAGCATTAATAGGTTAGAGTATATTTTCAGTTTTCTTCAAGATTTAAGTCACATTTTAAAAATAATTGATTTCTACCAAATAGTCATTTTAAAATGTATAATCATATTCCTACATCAATATTAAAAATCTATTTTTATATTCAACACATTTTATTAAAATGCCTATAACTTGCAGGGCTCTTGAAGACAGAAGCAGCTTTAAGATGCATAATCTCTGACAGCAAAGAAGAGATGAACGAGACTCAAGAGAAAGCTAGCCCTGACAATGTGATGTTGAGCATCCTCAGGGTAAAGACTCTGGGAGCCCTTCGAAGCAAGGACCAAGGGATTGGGAGGAGGCAGAGACTCTGCAGTAAAGAAAGGCCTGTGAAGCCTGGCAGTGTCCAAGGGATGTGTATGTGTTTATTACAGGTCTGCCTCCCTCCACTATCCCGTCTTACCCATAGAGGGTAAGGTGTCCAGATGAACTTGGCAGACTGGAAGGAAGTTCAGTAGAAGGGTTTATGGGGAAAGGGTTGTTCTATTTTGTACATGTTGAGTCTGAGATGCCTATGGAACATCCAGTGTTGTATGTTCATTAGGGAAGCTTACAAAAATGGAACTTAGAGAGTAAGGTGGATATAGACAATGATGATGAGGAGGAGAGAATTAACACAGTCCTTTAAGGTTTGCAAAGTGCTTTATAAATTTTTCATGTTATCATTACAATAACCCTAAGGGTTGGTGCTATTTTTATAGCTTACTTGTAGATGATAAATAGGGAAAGAATTAGAAGGGAGGAGACTGAGGATTAGAGAAGGAGCCAGGGCAGAAGACAACAAGGGCAATCTGATGAACAGGAAAAAATGGGCCCAAGGGAACCTGAGAAGGGATTGCCTTTGGTAAGAGGGGCTTCCTCTTCATCAGAGCCTGAAAGAAATGAGGAAATGGTAATGACTGATGTCAAGGGGCTGTGAGAGGACAAAGTAGGAAAACAAAGAAAATCTTGGAAATAGTCTTGATTTTCTCAATAAGTATGAAGCAAGGACCTCAGTTGAGAGAATGAAATAAAAAGTTTGGAACATTTGTTATAAAAAGGGAGTAAGAATCAATTAGAAAAGAGTAGAAAGATTGCCTGGTCGCAGTGAGGGCCCAGCTGAAATTAAATAATCAACCAACAGGCCTTTTTTAAGCCAGACGAAGTACACTTGTAAGGGACCTAGCAAATATGGCTAGTGCCTTCCTCTGGCTTCCTCCCTCATCACTGTGAATGGAAGGGAAGATAAAAGATGTTGGAATTAATTCTGGTCTAAGCTTGGTCAAGGCTAGAGCTGCCACAGGACAAGGGAGCAAGGGATTTGAGAGTTAAGGACAGCAGAGGTAAAATAGTTCATTAAAGGGTTTAGATTAGAAAGAGAAGGGAAAGTAGCCAGAACACCAAGTGGCAAAGGCTAGTAGGCAAAATACAAGGGGTTACTTTAGATAAGAATCAAATCAAATGCCATTCAAATGAAAACAACTTAAGCAGCTTTCCCAGCAAAGTCAAAGCTGGGAAATATGCCAGTCTACCCAATATTGGACCAGAGTACTGAATCATGCTGGCTGAATAAAATGTCTGAGAATAAAATAAAGTGAAGTAAACTCATAAAAATCCATTGCTCTAAGTGATGATGAAACATAATAAGGAACAATAAAAAGGGCTTTTTCTTTTCTTTTTGGTTTAATTTTGTAAAGAAGTAGACTAGTTAATCATGGATGAAATTTTAGGAGTGCCTCAACAATTGGCTGGGTTAGGCAATCTACTTTTGAAAATCGAACCAACTAGACTAACTTAACTTGCTTTCTGTACCATAACAGAAATCCTGTGGTTGGTCCTAATTGTTTTTATGGTTTTTCCAGTCTTCTAATAAAACTGATCACCCTTAGCAAATAGACTTCTGACTTCCAACTTTCCTCAAAAAAAAAAAAAAAAAAAGAAAAAATAGAAAACTCAAAGATACTTTTCTCCATTTTAGCTCTAAGCTCTACTCAGCCAGCAGTAGTCAGGGCAAATTCTTTAATGTCATTTTCTGCCACAAACCACTTTGGAAAAAATAGGGCCTGACCCCCCAAATATAAAAGTATATTATCCCCCTGATAATGACAATTTCCTCTATTGGTAGGGAATATCCAGATCTTTCACTATTGCTCATAGACTGCAATAAAAGAAAGAAAGAAAAAAAGCATATATTTTATAGTAGAGAATAAAACCTACCCTGCTCCAAATTTGCTGAAATCTCTCTTGGATTGTAAAGTGTACAGAGTCAAACCAAAAAATACTGCAGTAGTCAACATAAAAGCATGTAGAACAACAACCACATCATAGAATGTCACTGTAAAATAAAAACATGCATTTGTTCATTAAATAATGTACATATAATATACCAACTACAGGACAGGCCTAGCCAGGATTTAATAGAAAGTAAAGCTCCACTGTGCTGCAACCTCCCCGCTCCATACCCCCATTTTGTACTTGTCCAATGATAGCCAAAATGATCCTTGCCCTGTCTAGAACAGGGACATATTAGCACAGGGACCACTGTGCACTGTGAAATATTTTGTCCCAAAAGAATATGTTTGCTCTTTGGCCTTCTTCAGTGAGGTAACTTTTGGTTATTCCTCTACTAAAGTAGAAAGTGAAATAAAAGCAGGTCATTTGCTACTTAACTGTGAGGGAAAAAATTTTTAAGAAAATTCAGGGGGAAACCTGTGCTCTTTCCTAAGTACTCATTATCCTCCCCATACCACTTCATTCTCTGCAATCAAAAACTGACTCATGGGTAGTAGAAGGATATAATTTCTTGTCTAATTAGTACAGTTTAAAAAACAAAACTTATTTCTTAAACCTCCTACTGACATAAAGTGTAATATGAAACATTATCGATCATACAAAAACACAATTAAAATTGAAATTAAAATCTTTATTTTGTTTGTTTTAGTTTAAAGGATAGATAGGAATTAACTTAATTTTATAGATATAGAAACACATAGGAAATCACTTTGGTTTCCTCATAGTCTTCATAGCCTCTAGCTAAATCAAATTTTCTGTGTGAAGTATATGATTAACCTTTGATTCATTATATACTGGTATGTTTTGCCTTATCATGTAGTTATTATATTTCCTGTATATATTATATATTATATTATATATATTATATTTATATATTATATATTTTATATATATATTATATATCCTGTATATATTATATACAAGAAATGCTAAAGTTTAACCAAGAGTATCATTTTAAATCTGAGAATTTGTAGTGTATAGAATAATTATGGCTTACCTGCTACAGCAACAGTCAAAGATTCTAAAAGTGTCTATGAAAAATGAAAAGTTGTGAATTACATAAATGCACGCAAAGCTTATTAGTTTGCTGAAATATTGCTTGGAAAGGAGTTGAAAGTACTTTCTGTCACATTTATTCTAAGACTAGTCTTTAAGGAACCAAAAAAGACTAGTCTTTAAGGAACCAAAAAAAGAGTATTACACCCTGAAAACAAAAAGGTCATTATGATGAAGAGAAAATATTGAGAAAAATATTATTGTGCTCACGTGGACACCTCCTAAACAGCTGATTTCCACCCCATTGTAATGATTTGTTCAGGGTCAACCAGCTAGTGGTTGTCTGAGGCTGGATTTGGACTCAGTTTGACTCTGGTTTATGATCCACCCACTTCCCCTGGAGCTGGAAAGGTCCTTAGAGATAATTTCGTCCAACATCTTTTTTTCTTTTTTTCCCACAAATGAGAAAACTGAGGTGGAGAGAAGTGACTTAACCAAAACCACACAGCTAGTTAAGTGGCAAGAGCATTTAGACAGAGGTCTTCTAATTTTTAAGTCAAATATTCTTTTTATTATACCATTGTTTCTAATATAAAATTAATTTGGAGTTTTAAAACAGCTAATTGAACTGAACTGTGGAGCACAACATCTTCATCAACTGATGGCTTTTTAATAGTTTTAAATATGCATATCATTTTACAGGTTTTGAGATGTACTTATGTACAACTTTACTTATTTCCTTCCCTTTCTATTATTTGAGAAAATTAAGGCCCAGGGAGATTACAAGAGTTGCCCATGGCCACAGGGCAAGGTAGGATCTGAACCCATGTCCTGGGATTACAGAGCCAGTCCTTTCCCCACAGTTACTTCCAATTTTCCATAGATTGGATACTTAAGCAATTTTTCAATTCAAAACTGAAAAATTAACCTAGGTTTGTACTGAAACTAAAGGAGAAAGAAAATAAATATAAAGCAAATCAAAACCCACTGCTTAGAACTGTAGATAGCTATATCTATATCTATATCTATATCTATATCTATATCTATATCTATGTTTGTCTGATGAATTTTTATCTTGATCTATAGTGCTCCTTCCTGGCCATTACATCAAAATAAATTTTTAATAGATTTTTTTTCTTTATATAAGAGAGAGATATACAACCCTCCAACCATGTTTTTTGCAAAGGCACATCACCTTAGCAAAATGAATTTGAAAAGGAGAAATTACCAAGCAATGGTGAGCCTGGAAAAAGCCACCAGAAAAGTCTGGGCTTGAATCTATGTGCAATAACAGATATCTAAAAGGAAGGAATTGGAGAGCTCATATAGGCCTGCCCCCTCAAATGAAGGTGAGAAAAGTTAAATTGCTCTTTCATGAATCTTGTCAATAGCAGGGCCCAGTCTCTCAGGCCACTGTTCTTTCAAATACAGCATAAAAAGCTAATAAGTAAATTGACCAACTAAAATATCAAAAATTTTAAGAACTGAGAAAAGAGACCAAATAATTCATTTTTCCCCTCCTAGATATAGATTTAAAAAATTAAAGGAAAATAATTTTTTACAAAATCAAACTACTTATTCAAAAGAATAAAAGGTATAAAAATACTCACAAATCCAAAAAGCAGGTATAAGTTAAGAGGATGTTTATGTCTATTTAACATCAATGCCAGAATCAAACCCAAAGATCCAAGGAGAGACACCAAGATCAATGCAGGGCTATTTATAAGAAAGAAAATATTTTAAATTAAAGATACTGAAATTTTATATTAAATTAATTAAAATATCATTAAACACTTATAATTTAAAAATATCTGCTTAAGTACCTACTGTACCCTAATGACAAGCTTTTAACAAAGGATACAGAGCTAGAGTTGCTCTAATGTATGTTGCAAACTGCATCAAATCATGGAAAATTACTGTGCTGTAGTAAATAATGAATGTGATGAATAGAGAAGCATGGAAAGATCTACATGAACTGACAAAGGGAAGTAGGCAGTCAAGAAAAAAGTATATACAATTACAACTATGTAAACATAAAGAACCACCAAAAAAAATTAAAAGTGAATTACAAAGAACCAGCATGATTTGAAAGAAGAAAAGTAAGAAGACATTCCTATCCATACTTCATCTCTGTAGAGATGGGAGGTTCACTGATGTGATTCACTGCACTGTAATTATTTTCATGCTTTTGCAAAGTATTGTTCTTTTGCTGATTTTTCCCTTTTTTGTCTTTAAAAAATAATATTTATAAAATGTGGTGGATCTGTTGGAAGGGAAAAGAAGGTATTTTGGGAAAAATCTTCATGACATATCCTTACTCCTTTAACAATCTATCCTGGGTCATCGGCCCTGCTAACAATAGTCCCATATCTCTTCTGTCCTTTGTGATTAGGCTCCTTGAACACTCCATAAGTACCTCCACTTTCTGTCTTTTCACTTACTTGTTCTCTTAAAATCTGGCTTCTAACTCCATTATTCCAACAAAATTGTTCTTAGTTGCCAAATCCTGCAGCTTTTGAATTTGTTGATCATTCTCCCTAGATTTGGGGTATGGCTCTTTCTCCTGGAACTCCTCCTATCTCTTTTGGTTTACTTTGTTGGATCATCCTCCACATCACATTCTCTAACCTCAGGTATCCCCAGGGCTCTGTTCTGTGCCCTGTTCTCCTCTACTATACTATTTCACTCAGTGATGCCATCAGTTCCCATGGATTTAAGTACCATACATGTACTGATGATTTTCCTTCCCCAGACTCTGATGACCTCCAATCTTGTATCTCCAACTGTCTTTCAGATGTCTCAACTGGATCCAGTAGACATCTTAAACTCACCATATCCAAAACTGAACTCATTGTCTTTCTCCAAAAGCCCCTTTCATCTTCTAGCATCACCATTCCTCTAGAGGACAACACCAATCTCCCAGTCCCTCAGGCTAGCACCTTAGGATTCATCTTGGATTCCTCACTCTCTCTCTCACCCTTCTTATCCAATCTGTTGACAAGGCCTGTTGATTTCACTTTTGCAACATCTCTTGAATACAGGCCCTCATACCTGTTGGTGGGTCTGCCTACCTCAAGTCTCTCTCTATGCCAATCCAACATGTATTCAGTCCTAAAGTCCACATTTGATCATATCACTTCCTTCTATTCAATAAACTCTGGTGGTTTCCTCTCTGTTATTCCAAGTCCTTTCTAGTCTTTCAATAGGTACTCAGTGCCACAATCTCTTTGATCCACTGTTACACTGTCCTGGATGTTCTATGAATAAGAAACTCCAGCTTTCTCTGGTTAACCCTCAGGCCTGGAACTTCTCTTTCATCTCAGCCTTTCAACTTCCTTTAAGTCCCATGCAAAAGTCCATTTTCTATCAGAAGCCTTTCCCAACCCCTCTTAATTCTACTGTTTCTTTTAATTATTTCTATTAATCCTGCATTTAGTTTGTAGTTGTTTGTTTGCTATCTCCTTGAGGGTAGAAACTCTCTTCTGCCTCTTCTTGTATTTCCAGTGCTTTGCACAGGGTCTGGCACATAACAGGCATTTAATAAATGTTTACTGATTGATTAGAGGTATAAATTATTCAGTTCTTTAATTCTCCCTTCAGAACAGGACATGTATGAATGAGCAGTAAGTTCTAGTTCAATCCTGTGATGATGGGTTGGACATTAATTATAAGTTCAGGCTTCTTCACATTTTACTCAGATTCATAGTTAATCAATATGAACTCTAAAATAACATCTTCCTTGGTCACTAACTAAAAATAATTTCAATTTAAAAAAAAGCTAGGTGTCACAGTGGATAAAAAACTGTGAGGATCATTCACTAGTATAACCAGCAAACATATTATTAGGTAAAAAATAAAACTCCACAAAAAAACCAAAAATCAACCCAACTCTAATGTATTAGGAGAGCAAGCTAACCTCTCCAAATGGATTTAGAATGGGACAGAACATAGTTTCACTCCCTACTTACGATGCTTTTAGGAGCTTGAAAATAGTTCAAGGTCATCAGTAACTTACCTTTTAACTATAAATACCTGGATGCTATCAAAGTACATAAAAATTGCTGATGTCACAGTTGTTAAAAGAACTTGAAGAAAAACAATGCTGTAGACTTTCCGCAGAAATCCTGTAAATGAAAACATACATTTTTACTTTCCTAAGCTTATACAATAAAACTACAAAAACAAATTTTGTTTTGTTTTAAAAAAACTGAATCTTGTCAAATGCATTTTCACCAGTTCTGATCCAATATTTTTGATAGCTTATAACTGATCAAATTCTTGAATTTCAAATTTCAATATGGATTAGAAAATTCTTATTCATAAATATCCAAGAAGCTTTACGAAAAAAACCAAAACAAAACCTCCACTCTTTGAGAGTCAAAAATGTCTTCATTTTACACACATAAAAATTATTTCACAAATATTTTCAAATGGCATTCAGAGCAAGCAGGTGGGTATGGTTGGCAGTCAGCTTGCCTGGGGCTCTCTGGTTCTCCCTAGTGCTTGCTGCTCACAGCTGGCTCCACTACACTGAGGCTTGTGGCTGCTATTCCCCACCAACTTTTCCAAGCTTCCACTTTCTCCTCCCCCCTTGTGCCTTTCTTCCTTCTTTGTGTCCTTGTCCTGATGTTTCTCTTATACTTTCTGGCACATAAACAAAGAGGACTGCCGGAGCAAAGGGACTCCTTTCCTTTCAGCAGCTAGAGACCATAAGGTATAATTTTCATGTCTTGACCTCTGGCCTGCCAGATCCAGGATTGTTTCCTGCTTCACAGCACCTGATGAATTTCCTCTTGCCTCCTGGATCCAGAACAGTGATGGACAATGGAAAGAGCCAAAGTCAGAGTTGTATATAATGAAGGTTTGACTGCAGTGTGACTATGGACTCATGACAGCTGTTCAACTCTAAACTGAGAGAAGCCTGGTCAGCTCTCCACTGCTAGGCTTTCCTAGCTTCTTGCTGTCCTGAGGCTGGCTTATTTTCCCTCCCTCAAATTGAAAATCTGAAATTTAAAATACCTAGATTCTAGTTCAGCTCACCATTTACTAGATAGGCTTCGTTTCTATAAAAGGGGCCAAGAATTGCTACTTTGTATCCCTCAGGACACCATATGCAAATGAGAACATGTGTTTGAAAAGCCTGTAAACTTTCAAGGGCTCTACCAGCAGCTTATTTTGTAGTTTTTAACTTTCAGTATACTAGCAACTATTCTTCACTTTATTTTCAGGAAAGAATACCCAACATGTAGGAATGTGTAAAGGCTTTCTGGGCTTGACTCATTTAGCAAAGCATCTTCTGCAGATAAGTGCACCTTATTATCTTTTAGCAGTGCAAAGAATCTAGCTGACAAAATTAGCTGAGAGTGAAGATGAGGAAAAACTGACAACATTCTTGTTAATTATGGTACACAAAATTTACAGAATATTAATTGCCCTGAAAGAAAATACAAAAGAGGTTTCAGAGAAACCCAAAAGACCTTTATAAAATGAGCAGAACTAGAACAATTTATGCAGCAATAACATTGTAAAGAAAAACAATTCTGAATGACTTAACAATTGATTGATGCAATGATTTCCAAAGGATTGTAGATAAAGCAGAGGGGTGGTAGGCTCAGGATGCAAAAGTGGACATGACAAATGCATAGATTTATTTTGCTGAGTTAAACTGTTATTTGTCTCTCCCTTCCTCCCACCCACTTTCCCCATTGAGAAAACAAGTTACTTGATATGGGTTAAAAATGTGTAGATGATGTTATTTGTTACAGGGACTGTTTGCCTTCATTTTTTGCCTAGAAGCAAGTGGAAGATGAGAGAGAGAGAGAGAAAGAGAGAGAGAGAGAGAATGAGAACAAGAACAAAACTAATAAATCTCTTCCCCTTCCCACACCCCCAAAAAGAGTCTTTGGAGTCTTTTTTAAAATGCATAGATCAAAACAGAAGGAAGTTCAGAAGATAGCAAAAATAAGTAGGGCAGCCTAGAAAGTTATATGCTGATATATACATATATATGTATGTATGTATGTATATATGTATGTATGTATGTGTGTGTGTGTGAAATTTTTGTTTCACCTTAAAACCAAAACAAAAAAGAAACAAACAACTATTACTTTCTGATGGTAATGCTAAGACCAACAGTAAAAACATATTATTTACAGTTAAAAGCAAACCAAGCAGGTAGACAAGGATCAGGAGTCCCTAATTTTACAAGCACTTTTCTATGGGAAAAACACTTCATCAACAAATGATTGATGACCTCTAGTCCTGAGCCTGGCTTTAAAATTTATGGAACAATTCTGAATGTCTCCCCTTATTCCAGGGAAATCTAGGAGAAAAAAAATATTAGCTCTAAGTTTTTTATTTAAGACAGTGGGGTTAAGTGACTTGCCCAAGGTCACACAGCTAGGCAATTATTAAGTGTCTGAAGTCAAATTTGAACTCAGATTCTCCTGCCCCTTGTTCTAAGTTTTTTAAACAACTTTAAGAAACCTATACCAGCCCAAGCATACTCAAAAAGCCATTCTCTATACTAACATGACAATGTCAGTTTATGTTTAATTGATATTATTGCCAGTATATTTGTTTCAGATGAGATTTCTGAGACAAGTAATTTTTATATGATAATAGCTCTACTTTGTAGTACATTAACGAAGAATGTATATTTACATCCATTTTATGATCTATTATAATATACCTAATACCTATTATCTGGTATCCTGGGGGACTGAAGTAGTCATCTTCTCCACTGTCCTTACTGTGTGGGTTTCTTGCCTCTTTTCCTAATAATTCTCCCACATTTCTGAGTATTCCTTTTCTATTAATCTTCTGTTCTATTTGGTAAACTGAATTTTCCAGAGATAATATATATAAAATAGATTTCTAAGTGCTTGAATTTTATTAAAACCTTCAAAAAGATAGAAAGTTTTCTAAAATGAAATGGATATCTCTCTTGAATGTAACTGACTGGAGAGATAGAGGATCTAAAAATTTCATTTCTAACATTTCTTATCCACATCCATGCTCCTATAATCCTGTGTACTCTAGGGGGAAAAGGTCAACTTAAGACTATATACCAAAAAAAAAACCCCTATCTTATTAGTTTCCTGCTAAAGAACAGTACCATTGGTGGGGGGGGAATAAAAATAGGAAGAGTATTGATGAGGCAGATCATTAACAACTACAATTGATCTTCTATTGAGGATTAAAGGACAAGGAAATTAGGAAAATAAAGACAAGAATTACATGGGCATCTAGAACGGAGTTAAAGAGGAAAGTCAAAAGATTTTTAGGTCTCTTGATGGCACAGAAAGGACCTTTGAAAGAAAAAGAAACAAAGGCTTAAAGAGAACAAATGGTGCATTGTCAGGTTGTGGACAACTAGCCAGAAGGGAGTGCTCTTATTGACTGATGATAATTAAGAAGGAAACTTTTATCCAAAAGCTGAGAAAAATAAAAGCAGGGAAAGAAAACAAATTAAGAATAGAATAGTAGAGAGTAAAATGAATCAGTGTCCAGAGTTATGAATGGTGGCAATAGCAAGAGGAGGAATTCAAAACAGTACTAGACAACCAGACCAAATGCTTACTTTGCCCAGCACTATACACATCTTATACCTCAATCAGAAAAGGAGAGAGAGCTAGTAGCAAATGAAATAAAAGTGGCATGAGGGCAAAGAGAACTCTCTTAAGATGCTCAGAATGCAATAGTGCTCCTACAAAGGTGGGGATTCAATGACACCAGAAATGTAAAATAACCTACCACACCTGAGAAGCTGCTGGCACTGCTCTGAACCTGGAATCCAGACTCGAGGTCTTGTGCTAAGTGACTCTGCCTCTAAGTCAAGCTATTAAAAGCTTTTTGTGCCCTGAATGTCTTGTCTTAACCTGTAAAGTGATGAAGCTGAAGTAAATTATCTCTATGATCCCTTCTGCTTCCCTACCCCAGTAGTCTTGGAGGGCATTTTTGTGCCTCTCCTTAGTAGCCTTGGAGTATTTAATTATGTTTGTAATGATGATCTGAAGGCCTCAAGAAAAGTTTAAATTGGGATCATAGCTCTAAACACACAAAAAAGACAGAATCATTTAACTTATTTTACAAATGAAGAAATGAAGCCCAGGGAGATTAAATGACTTTCCAGAGTCTCAGGAAACATCAGAGGGAGAATAAGAACTCTGGTCCTATAACTTCTAGGTTTCTTATCTCCTTTGGCTGGTTTTTGTTTTTCTCAGCCTTTGGATTAAAGTTTCCTTCTATAACTTTCCTTCTATAACTATCATCAGTCAATAAGACTAACTACTAGTCCGCTACTACTGCTCCTATTGGTCCACAAAGTGCACCATGTGGACTCTTCAAGCCTTTGGTTCTTTTCTCTTCAAAGGCCCTTTCTGTATCATCAAGACATCTACATTTGACTTTCCCATTTAGCTCTGTTCTAGATGCCCATGTAATTCTTGTCCTTGTTTTGTATTAATCCTCTGGAGGATTGACTGGAGTTGCTGATGATCTGTCTCATCAATACTCTTCTCTTCCTACTTGTATCTCTTTCCCCCTCTAACTGGTACTGTTCTTTAGCAAAAAAAAAAACCACAACCCTGTTATTTCCATACACACACACACACACACACATACATATATACCCATTTGCAAACACGTGTATCCATCCACGTGTATATGGGTACATATATTCATGGATATTTGTGAGTATATACATATGTGTATAAAGCTTGTTATATAAATACATGCACATGTTACATATATGTAGGTATCTAATGGGTATATATAAATGTATAGATTATAAATCTGCAAGTTATGTGGAGACACTTGTGATATGCGTGTGCACCCACACATGCAGGTATCTACACATATGTTGATTATAAACATAGGACAGCACAGGTCTAAGAGTCGGAGATGAAGGGAGTACAATACAGTCTAATAAGGGGAAGACAGCTTGCAAGCAACTACATGCAGGATACCTATAGTCAGGGTAAATTAGTGAGAATTAGCATAGGAACAATAACAGATAATTAAAAGAAAACTAGTTTTAAGAGGAGGTGGGAACAAATTAAAATTAGTTTTGGGGACGGGAACAAATTAGAACTAGTTTTAGGGGGTGGGAACACATTAAAACTAGTTTTGGGGGCGGGAACAAATTAAAACTAGTTTTAGGGGCGGGAACACATTAAAACTAGTTTTAGGGGGCGGGAACAAATTAAAATTAGTTTTAAGGGGCAGGAACACATTAAAACTAGTTTTAGGGGGTGGGAACACATTAAAACTAGTTTTGGGGGCGGGAACAAATTAAAACTAGTTTTAGGGGGCGGGAACACATAAAACTAGTTTTGGGGGAGGGAACACATTAAAACTAGTTATAGGGGGCGAGAACAAATTAAAACTAGTTTTGGGGGCGGGGACACATTAAAACTAGTTTTAGGGGAGGGAACACATTAAAACTAGTTATAGGGGGCGAGAACAAATTAAAACTAGTTTTGGGGGCGGGAACAAATTAAAACTAGTTTTGGGGGCGGGGACACATTAAAACTAGTTATAGGGGGCGGGAACATATTAAAGCTAGTTATAGGGGCGGGAAAAAATTAAAACTAGTTTTAAGGGGCAGGAACACATTAAAACTAGTTTGGGGGCGGGGACACATTAAAACTAGTTTGGGTGGAGGGAGGGCACATCAAGGCCAATTTTGGGGCGGGCTGGGCCAGCCGGAGGGGGAGGGGCAGCCCGGAAGGCGGCCGGAGTCCCGGCCTAGGCCCCAGCCCCCTCTTCTCCCCTCCCCCTCCGCCCCGGGGCGCAGCCAGGGCCGGGGGCCGCCGCTCCTACCCATTCGGATGTGGACGCTGGCCGAGGCCACGCTGGTGCCGTAGTTGAAGTCATCCTCGAGGGACAGGCGAGAGCAGCCGGGCTCCGGGGTGGCCATAGCCGCGACGGCGCCGTCCGGGACAGAGCTCGGCCCCGCCCCGCCCCCGCCCCCGCCCCCGCCCCCCGCGGGATGGCGTTTACCCCGACTTCCGCGTCCGAGCAATCGAACTCCGAGCGGCCTCGGAGTCCCGGCCAATCGAGCCCCGAGGCCATCGATTTCCCTCCCTTCGGCCCCTCCCGAGGGCGGGGGCTCCAGGCTTTCCCACGTGCCCGGCCTCCCCCCCCCCCGCGGTTCAGAATCCCGAGTGTTTTGTGGGCGCCCTGGGGATGCAATGGCTACAGCTGGGTCAACTTTGATACAAACAGCAAATCCTATATATCAATAGAATCCGATTTACTCATGGATTTCCGAATCACGCCTTATGTCCCTTATCCAGTTCTGTTCCTTCTCTTCTCCCAGCGCCCCCTCCAAGAAGCCTTTCCCAATCTGCCTTGCCTCTGAGATTATCTCCAAATCCTCCCGAATATCTCGTTTCTACATAGATTGTTTACATGTTGTCCCCCCCACCACTAATTCTCCCATTAGACTCTGAGAGCCTGGTTTTCCTTTGAGAAGATATCAAATTTATCTTGCCTATATCTTCTTTGCATCCTCTCTTCTCCATTAGACTACATTCTATGAAAGCCTGGATGCTAAAGGCTTTCCTCTGAGATTATCTCAGAAAAAAATATTTTATTTTATGTAGTTGTTTACAGCCTGTCTCTTCCCTTAAATGTACCTTCTACGAGATACTACAGGCTAGAGGCATTCCTTTGAGATTATCCCCAATTTATCCTGCAAATATTTCTTTTTATGTAGTTGTTTGCATCATGTCTCCTCCATTAGATTGTACTCCTTGAGATACCGAAGGCTAGATCATCTCTAAATTGTCCTGCAAATATTTTGTCTGCATATAGTTGTTTAAATGTGTTCCCTTTTTCTCCCACCCTCTTTGAGAGCAAAAACTTTTTTATTTTTCATCACCAGCATTTAGCATGACACCTGTATATATAGGAGACTAATAAATACTTGTTGACTAAATGAATGAATGAAGAAGCATTTATGCCCTTACTCTCATCCAATCACCATGCTAAGCATTAAGGATAAAAATGCAGTTATCCCTTCCACATCTCAACTTTCCTCATCTCAGTTTCCTTCTATCCTGGGCCAACATAAGAAATTAAATGGAAGAGCAGCTGGGTGGTACACTGGATGGAGCACCAGCCCTGGAGTCAGGAGTACCTGAGTTCAAATCCAACCTTAGACACTTAATAATTACCTAGCTTTGTGACCTTGGGCAAGCTACTTAACCCCATTGCCTTGCCAAAAAACCTAAAAAACAACAAAAGAAATTAAATGGGAATTTGGGGGAGCTTTTTGAAAGACACAGATAACTCAGAAAAAAGTTTAAAAACTCAGAAATGCATAAAATATATGGACAATAATATATAATATCAACATATTTTATCTTTTAATGTCATACTGATTTAGTCTTCTCTGGTACAAAAGGAAAAGCCAAAAATTGGTGGGGTGGTAATAGGGGTTGGGGAAGTAGCCCCTAATCCCTTCCATTTAGAAGGAATAACTGAATTAGCAAACTACAGTTTCTCCTATCTAGGAATTTACATTCTAATAGAGGTAACACATAAGGGAGTGGTAACCAGGGTGAAGTGTTTTGGTCAGAGAAATCTTTGGGATGGTGTCTATAGCCATAGGGTTCCAACAACTGGTCCTTTTCAAGGAAGGGTATTGTTGACTTGATTCCTCTTTTTGTTGGGGGGGAGGGCTGTTGCCAATTTCAGACTGAGAGATCTTGAACAGTGAAAAAATTCACATATAGCCCTAGAATTTTAAAACCACTCAGAATTTATCATACAAGCCTGCAAAATTGACAGATGAAAAGCTTTTCTCCTCCTGGAGAAGCAGCATGGAGTTTGAGGATAGGATGAGTAGCAAAGGACCAGGCCAGGTGCCTGAAGAAAAAAAGAAAGTGGAAAGGAAAATACCCTGGAGACCTGGCTGAACTGAATGTGAGAGGGAAAAGGAGAGATGACCTTAAGGGCTGACTTAGATGGGCCACCAAGGGCCACATAGTTATTCAGCTGCTCTACACTGGGAAGTGGTATTATTAAGGAAGGAAAGAGAGGAAGGGAGGGAAAGAAAGGGGGGAGGGAGGGAGGGATGGGGGGGAGAAAGAGAGGGAGAGAGAAAGATACCCATTCTTGCAGGTAAAGATAAGCTGAAGAAGGGAGAGAGAGAGAGTTTCTCTTCCAATATAACTTAAATGATCTTCTGTAGAGGGTTGGACAAGGGTGGTGCTTGAGGACTTGACTAGCACCTAGCTCCAGGTATTCTCCAATAGGCAAGCTACCTACTGGTCATTCCTATTCCAAGGTGCATGACCTCTAAGTATTTCCTGTCATGCCAATACAAATGTGACCCATCAATGACCAAGGTCAGGTAGCCTGGAAACCAGAAGTTGGAGGAAAGGGAACAAGCCAAGACTGCTTCCTTCTGGACCAAATTTACATTCAACAATGGAGCCATTTCCAACAACAGGGAGTTCCCCAGATAGGCACAGACAATATTTTTCCTTCTACAAAATTTGTTTCCAATCACAACATCCTTACCTCATTTTCATAACTGAAACTCTGTTGCCTTAGGTTTTCTAGCTGAGAAAATTTAAGCCTTATTTTTCTCATCTGTAAAAAAATGGAAGTAATAATTATATTGAACTTACCTCTTCATTGTGGAAAAATGAAAATGATATCACTTATTTAAAATATTTTGTAAACTTTAAGACAGTTATATGAAAGTTAGCTAATTTGTCAGTGGAAATAACTTTAAAGTATACTCCTTGATCTGTTTAATAAATATATCCTAAGGGTCAGCAGATCTTTCTAATGTTCTACACCTGTTACTTCTTTCATCTGAATGAGTTTCATTAAACATAGGGAGGGTCTCCACTTTTCTATCTCCCAGTCTTAACACAAGAGTTTCTTTTAACCAAGAAATCAATAAAAGTGATGACCTCTGTGAGTTTGACCTTAATAAAGAATTAAATTAAACATGATATTAACTTCCAGTGTTTATCCTAATAAGGACAAATGTGAACTTCCAGAGTTTGGTCTCAAGAAAGAACAAACAGAATTAGGTTAACATACATGTTTATTAGATTTCTCCAACCTTAGGTATTATGCGCACCTGCAAACCAGCTAGAAAACTCAGCCCAAAAAAGGAGTTCTGGGGGCTGGGGAATCCTCCCCCTTTCAGGATGTTGGCTTCATTCAGTGACCTAATGAAGAGATTCATGTTTTTTTTATTAAAGAGAGAAAAGTAGATTTTCACAAGTGTGGTCATATACATTATGACCTAGTTTTGAAAAACATGAATTTGTTCCAAACAGATACACACACACACACACACACACACACACACACACACACACACACACGACAGAACAAGTTAAGCATAACACTCATAGTTTTGGTTTGCTTATAAGAGATTACTCCAGAGATACAAGAAGACAATGAACCACATCCCTCTACATCTGGTGTCACAACTTTCCTTTTAATTTCAAATAACTCTTCTTCCACCCTTTCACAATAGTTCACAAACTTCAACCTTCATGACTCTCTTCAATGAGCAACTTTAGGTCTCTTTTAAAAGGCTACATTTATTGTATTATCTGCCTTGAGCAGAGGGAAGCTGCTCTACATGCACCCAACTAGCCCAGTACTTTCCATCAAAGCTATAGGCATCAACTTTGCCAGCCAGGACCCAGTTTAAAAAAAAAACAAAACCTTAATATTCCTCAATAGCTCAATGATTTTTGAGGAATACATTCAGGTGTTAGAGCAGAACTGACCATATTTAATAAGTACCTACTATGTGTCAGACTGTTGCCAAGGAAAATTGTAGCCAGCTAAAGTTTGAGGCAGGGAACATGAAAGAATTCATGTGAAAGACCAACTTTGACCCAGAAGGAATTTTTAGGGACAAAAAGTTTATTTAAATATTATTGTGATTAGCAAGAGCTAGAGGAAAAGAGAGACCAAAGGGTAAGAAGTCACTGATCCCTAAGCAGCCTCAACAACCTGAACCACCCTGAGAGGAGGAACAGTAAGGAAAGGTATAGGAGCAACATCAAAAACAGAAGCTACCATGAGAGGTTAAGCTGTAAGTAAAAGTCTAGGAGCAAGAGAGTTTACGTGGAGAATGGCACTCCCCAAGAGTGGTCTCCTCCAAAGAATCGTGAGCAAATTAACTGAGGAGGGAGGGAGCATTTTAAGGAGAAAAACCTAGGGAGAGGTAGGTGGGGGTAGGTGCTCAGAAGGCAGAGCCTGAGGTAAAGAGAGATATGTTGATGAGGGGCAGTAACTGAGACTTAATCCCTTCTGGCTAGGGCAGGGATCTTAGTCTTGTTGATTGGGTTTCAGGGAGAGGCTGGTACTTAAAATTCACCGACCTCATCTCTATAACTGGAACTATGGGGTCGGAGTAAGGCAAACTATGTGGTAAGTACAGAGGGTGCTGATTAATAACTACACAGCATATTTCTTCGTCCATTGTTTTCCCTACTTCAAGAGGTTGGGCTGGGTACCCTCAAAAATACAGTTACAAAGAATGAAACAATTTTTACTTTTAATGAGCTTAGATTTTTCTAATGGGGAAGAGAAATGGAGAGAGAGAGAGAAAGAGGGAGGGAGGGAGAGAATAGTAAGAGCTTAATAATAAATGCTTTTTCTTTCATTTTTCCTGGCAAGTTTTTGTGTTTTGTTTTGTGTGTGTTTTTTCTTCCCTCTTCAAAATTATTTTACAAATATGTCTCACTATAATCACAGATACAAGTCTAAATTTGAACTCACTATTCCCATGTTTGATGTATATATTTGTGGGAGAGTGAATCCCACATAATGAAATGTTTTGCAATACTCCTTCCTACTATATACCATGTTAGATTCATGCTTACTGGTTGCCAGTTATTTTGCTAAACTCCCAAAACACAAAAACAAATAAAAAGCAAAACAATGCCTGCTCCCACAGATTTTTTAATTCTGATGGGGAAGATGATTCATAAAATGGAACTGACAAATGGGAGCTGAGGAAGCTTACCCTCAATCAGCTAAAGTTGAGAAATATTCAGGCCTTTAATGGACTGAGCTAGGTTTGGAAGAAGTGTGATTAGCCCAGGTGCCTCCTCAGATAGAGGTTCTGGAGATGTCAACCAATCAGAGGAGGAGATGGCAGAGATGTGTTGCCTTCCTGAGCAGACACGTAATTGAAGGTCATTTGTTTTTACTAAGTGCTACTTACTTACTGACTGACTAACTGCAGATGGGAAGCACACCTGCGGAAGTTCATGTATTGCTTTATCGGGTCACTCTCCTAATGCAACATGGCAGTTCACCTCTGAACTGCTACTCCCCAGACTTGCAATAGCACTCACAAGTTGTTCCCTGGAAGGAGGCTGCTATCATATTTATAATAACAGGAAAGGGGTGTGTGTGTGATAAATAAAAGGCACCCATAATTTTTAAAATTAATAAAATAACCTAATGCAGTGAGTTATTGGGAAGATTCTTGCAGCTGCATTGTAGTTAAAGACCAGCAGATGGTAGCAGAGATCAGTTTGTTCATCTTTATTTAATAACAGCATTTATCAATCACTTTTGTAAAAGGATGGTGCCAGGATACAAAGACAAAGAGAAAATCCTTATTGCCAAGGTGTTTCCATTGTGTTGGGTAGAAACAACATGGATACAGAGAAGTAAAAATAAAATATGTACAAAATGTGGGAGCATTTATTTCTTCCAGCTTCAAACTCTTTATAGATGTTTCCCTTTAGAAAAGAACATAGAAAAAAGAGCTAAGTCCTTTCTTAGAGAAATGGATTAATGGACAAAACCCAACTTAACTCTGGTCTAGATAAGTTCATAGCTAAGTGATTTGTATTTCTACCAACCTGAAGGCAGGCAGTGGTGTCCTTTTTTTTGCATTCAACATAATAATGGAAAGGAACTCCTTTTAATCCAAAAGGGGAAAGCTCTAGAAAGGAACTGAATGGTGATTATTCTGTAATGTCAATCCAAAACTTATTTATTCTACTTATTATACAGTTTTTTTTTTTAAAGATTCTTATACATGCTACTTGAACTCATCTTTGGACAGGAAAGTCAGAGAGCACAGGAAATGTATTGTATCTCTCTCTCTCTCTCTCCAAACTACTAATGGCTTGGATGGAGCTTAAACGTTAAGTAAATTTGTTTCTGGAAAACTCTAGCCTAAATTCCATTGTGCAGTATTAATATTTTTTCTTTGACAAAAGTAAATAAAAAGGAGTTTCTGGAGGAGAAAGCATTATAAGAATGAGTATCATATGGTAGCACTTAGAGGTGAAGAGGCAAATAATTGGGAGGGGTGGAATGGGGGAGTTTGTAGGAAACACAGAAATAGGAGATGAAAGTTCATGTTTAGGGAAAAGAAAGTAAACTAGCTTCTGGGAACATAAAGTACATGAAGGAAAGTCAAATAAAACAGATAAGGTAGGTTGGGGTCTGCTTAGGAAATACTTTAAATACCAAACAGAAGGGTTTGTATTTTAACCCAAAGTGGCTGAGGGAGCCATTGAAGCTGCACATTGAAATTGGGCTCTAAAAATTAAAATTTGAGAACAGATAGATGTCCTTCATAAGATAGCTCCTCATTCAGATGTCTCATAGTTCTTTGCCTAAATTTTCTTTTACATTTATCTTTCTTTTGAAAGTTATCATAATTGTGCTTTATCATCTTTAAACCCCACCCTCACCTCCCATGGGAATGCAAACTCCTTGAGAACAGGGCCTGTGGTATATCTATTCAACAGTATTTAATACAGGATATAGCAGGCCCTTACTCTTTGTTGGGATCATTTCCCTAGACTAAGTCTGCAGTGTTGAAGAAGCAGACTTAGATAGTGTAAGGAAAGTAGGTGAATGATTTTCTCAGCCAAGTTCATTTTCCCACTTTGTCCTTTTCCTTTTGAAGTTAGTCTGGCCAAAGTGAGGGGAGAAATGGAGTTATTGATTCAGAAAGAGGCATGTCCCTAAACTATCTAAGGGAAATGGCTGGGGAAAGAATGAACATGCCTACATTCCAAAGGTGGGGGCCATTAAGAGGAGTCATTCACCTATACAGACAAACATGTTTGACAGCATCTACTGATAACAAGTTGGGGCCTGTCTGGGATATACATATTTACAATTCATACATATATACATACATACACATATAATGATGGATAGGGTGTTCAAGGAGGGCAACACCTCTTGGTGAGAGCTTGCTGAGCCCTTTTCCAGGGCCTCTCATCCTCCTTTGGTGTTCACCTGTCATCTAACCCTCACCTATGACTCCAAGAAGCTAAACATGAGCAGCAGCCATACCCTGGTAAAACCATCTTTGTAGAGGAGCTAAACTAACTTGAAGGAAGCTGATAGGCCTCAAATCCATTGGTGAGGTGGGGCATGTCTACCCTCAGCAGGATAGGCAGGAAGAACAATTTGTTGCAAAGGTCACAAGGCAGCTAAGGCAGGAGTGCTTGGTCAGACATCAAAAATGCCAAGATCATCCATTTTATCTAGGTCATTGCCGATCTTCTTGACTTACACCTTGCCATTGGACTTCAATGACTCTGGCTGTATATGTGGGGTTTTTTCTTTGTGGGAAGGGATTAGAATATGGATATCACACGCAAAAGAAATGCTAAACACAGAAGACTCATAAATGTGCATTAACAGAACATCTTAAACCAACAGCAGCAACTTATAACTGCTCTCCTGAGGTTCATACTGAAACATTAGAATATCAAGAATTTTGTAGGACTGCCAAATAAGTATTTCATGTTTACCTCAGTTCTGTCCTATCCAAACAGTTCTTTCTAGGGCAACTATGGCTTCTGATAGGCCACATCTGGGGTTGAACTCATCTTCTAGGCTGGTTGTTATCCTCTCTGATATATAAACTCTTCTGCTTCCAGTCAACTCTGAGGGACTCAAGAATTCTGACCTCTCAGAATCATGAGACCATCAAGACCTCAGGATCATCATTGAGTCACCTGTGTTTGGGGATGGGGTAGAAAAGGCAGCCAGCCCTCCAAGACCCATGCTTTAACTCCTCTCTCTGAGCCTATGAGATACAGCAAATAGCCAAGTGCTGGTAAATATTTAACAACTGGCTTTGGGAGAAGGGAGGGGAGGGGAAGGTAGAGAGAGAGGGGAATGTATTCAGGACTTTTCGATTTATATCATGAACATTTCTTCTGTCTAAGTAAATCGTGAAAGGAAGAGAGGGAGAGAGAGAGAAGGAAAGGAAAGGAAGAAGAGAGTAGGAGAGAGGGAGAAAGGGAGGAGGATGAAGGGAGAGGGAGGAGAGGGAGGGAGAGAGAGAGAGGAGAGGGGGAGAGAGAGAAGGAGAAGGGGAGGGGGGGGAGAGAGAGAGAGAGAGAGAGAGAGAGAGAGAGAGAGAGAGACTGTGTTCATGGAGGTCAGGATTATTTTAAGAACACAGACCAACAATGAAAGATATCCAGATTCTAATCCCTTCCCACAAAGAAAAAATCCAACATACCAGGAAATTGCCATATATGTACAACTATTTACTAAATAATTGCTAACTATTTTGTATACACATATACTTCTGTTATGTAATGTGACAGGCCTATCTACATTCCAAGGCCTGACTGACCTTTTTCACATCTTGAAGTAATGGTTTCTTTGGGGGATTTATCCAGTTTACAGGGAAAATACTTTCCAAATCTATGCTAAGAAGAAAGCTGAGTGGTTGGTTTTTTCCTAAAGATTTATGTTTATAACCTACCATAGGGCAAAGAGCTCCTACAGAAGAAGAAAAGTAAGCATTTTTCAAACATTATTGAAACCAGAGCTCCTGCCAGAAAAAAGTCAACAATAGAAACCAAGGACAGTAACCAACATTTCCTGAAGCATAACAGGTCCTTGACCCAGGAACTGTTAGCAAATAAAATGAGCCACATTTTCTGGTAAGACATTTCTCCACCTCAGATTCAAATTTCTTAACAAACACTACCACAAAGCTATACTTCATAGGGAAAGTAACTATTTACTTTAAAAATTAAAGTTCATGTGTGTGTGTGTGTGTGTGTGTGTGTGTGTGTGTGTGTTTAAAGTCAATACTGAAATAATTTTATAGGGGTCTTTTTTTGGTATTGAAGCCAAATTGTTTTCAAACAAGGTTCGAATTTTAAAAATGTGTGCATATAAGTATATATCTATATCTAAATGTGTGTCCATATTCACATAAAAATACCTATGATTGTTCAACCCATGCCACTTTCCTTCTCTCCCTTGTCAGTCAAGGTGACAAACATTTATTAAATACTTTTTATTTGCTCAGTCTTGCAGCAAAGAAAATCCAATTGACAGAACAGGCCAGTCCATCAGTTCAGAGAATATTCAGCATAACTGCTGAATTCTGTGTATTTCATCTATGCTTTGGACCAACAGAGCAGCATGGTTCTTTGGCAAAATAGTATCTCTAGGACCTGTATTTACACCTTGACTTGGCTGTTTATCACCTTTGTGACCTTGGACAATTTACTGTAGTTTTCTTGACTCAGTTTCCCCCAGCAGTAAAATGAGTGGATTACAATTATCCCTAAGCTCCCTTCTAGCTCAAAACCTATGACATTTTAATCTTAGGTCAGCTGCCTTTTGGTGTTATCATTTACATTATGGTAGTCATTGTGTATGGTGTTCTGGGTCTACTTTCTTCATGTTACACCAGTTCATACAAGTCTTCCTATAATTCTCTTAATTCCTCATGTTTGTAATTTCTTACTGCATTTAAATCCAACTACCTTTGCATATCACAACATGTACAACTATTCTCCAAAGGATTTCTATTTTGGGTTTTGTTTTTACTACCACAGAAAAGGCTGCTTTGAATATATCAAGGATTTGGGATAAATACTCCATAGTAGTATCACTGGATCAAAGGGTATAAATATTTCAATAACTTCCTTCCCCTCTCCCCTAAATTTATAGACTGATTGGACCAACAAACATTGTATTAATACCTCTGTCTTCATTTCCCCTGCTAACATTGCTGATTTGTCTTTTGTTGTCTTTGACATTTTACTAGGATGGAAGTGCAGTTGTTTTGTGGTTCTCTTATTGGTGGTTTGGAACATTTTTATATAGTTCTTAGTCATCTCCATTTTTGGTTTTGTTTCGCCTAGTGTCACACATCTAGTTATTTTTTTGTCTTTCATTTTCGAAAAAGACATGACATCAGGGAGGTGATGCCATGGCAAGGACATGAGTTGAATTTGAGTGAGGGGGATACTGCACTAAGTCACCAGCCTCACTTTCTCCTCCAGAGCCATCTGAGTCCAGTGGCCAGATATGAATCAGGATGACTGGAGATGACCCTGGATGTGAGGCAATCAGGGTTATGTGACTTGCCCAAGGTCACACAGCTAAAATAAGTATCAAGTATCTGAGGTTGGATTAGAATCTGTCCTCCTGAATCCAAGGCCAGTACTCGATCCACTTCCACACCTAGTTGCCTAGAAAAGATCAAGTGTCTGAGGTTGGCATTGAACTTAGATCCTCCTGACTCCAAGGCACATGACTGACCCAATCATCTACATTTCTTCTGCAAAATTGTTCATATCAAATTTTTGAGAAAGGAGCAAAATGAGTAGGAAAGCATAATGGAAAGTTACTATATAATGCAAAGAAGATGAGAGGATTATAAGATTTAGGGCTAGAAGGGACCCAACTCATTTCTGAATTTCTTAATTTATTGCCAGGAATCCTTCCAATACAGGATTTAAACCTATCTTCTGTAATTGCTTGAGAGCAGGAGACTGAACTGATCAATCTCTTGTAATCCCTTCTAGCACGGAAACTGCTAAGATCTACGATTTTTCATGAACTCAAAGGGTATGCCCCTCAACCATCTGTGGGCAGATTAAATCTAACCAGTATTGCATCACTCTCCAGTTATTTTTTGGACTAGTTTTAACCGAGATCTTTCTGCTTTTTCCTCTCTTGGGCCCCACCAAAATATGTCAGATGAAAACTCCACAAAGCCTCCATCTCCTAATAATGTTGTGATGCCATGACAAAGACATGAATTGAATTTGAACGGGGTGGGGGGCTATGCTAAGTCACCAGCCTCACTTTCTCCTCCAGTGTCATCTGGGTCCACTGGCCAGATATGAATCAGGACAGTTTGAGATGACTCTGGATACGAGGCAATCAGGATTAAGTGACTTGCCCAAGGTCACACAACTAGGAAGAAACAAGTGACTGAGGCCACATTGGAAGGCTCATCCTCCAGACTCCAAGACGATTGGGGAGGGATGGGAAGGAAGATTTGTTTCATCCTCAAACGGTGCAAAGGAGGGCTTGGGAAATCTTTTCTCCGTTGGTGCATGAAGTGCAGTTTTCGACATGGAGCAGCTACCTTGGCAAAGGGACATGGCTCTTCCGACGGGAGTGATGGCAACAGGGAGGATTTCCGCCGTTGTGAAAGAGTGCGCCTAGGGAAAGGGGGTGGAGGAAGAAAACCTGGTCTCCCCACCCGTTTCCCCTAGTCAGGCGAGGGGAACCACAAGCAGCTGTGAGCGGGGGCTGGCCGGCGCCGGGGAGCCATGGCCTGGGCGCCCGGAGCCGCGAGGGCCGGCGGCTGGGAGCCCGCAGCCTTCCCCGCGAGCCTGCCTCTGTTCGACCTGCCCCCTCCCCTCCTGGGCACCTTCTGCTCCATCCTGGACTCGTGCGACGGGGCGCTGGGCTGGCGGGGCCTCGGTGAGTGCGGGCGGTGGCCGGGAACCTTGGGGGCGGCGGGGGAGGAAGCCTTTTGGGGAAGTGAAGCTGCGGCTCCGCCAGGGCTGAGAGCCGTCTCCAGCCGGCTCGGAAGAAGGTGCCCATGTCCATTCTACAGTCGCATCCCTGGCTTTCCGCTTGGAAGACTCTTTAAATACCCCCCAGGACGGCTGCCCGTCACTTGGGTCCTGGGGCACAATGCCCTGGGAGCATCTTTGGGAGCTCAGTAGGCAGAGAAGACAACTTTTATTTTTTTTAAACTCTTCTGGAGTTGGCAAAAAAAAAAGTAAATGGCATTTTCATTCGGAAGGGGCAGTTGCCTCAAAATATTATTTTTCATTTCTCCCCATTTTTAAGATGTTTGTTATTTGTAACAAATGTGTAACAAAATTTGTAACAAAATTAAGATATTTGTAAGATACAGTTAACTTGTGTTACTGTTCCAAAATTCTTTTACCCTGTAAAGTTTCTAATGCTACTCAACTCATACATGTTAAATTACCTTTGGCAAGTTTTAAATTGTGCATTTGTGTACGTAATTTACATATGTACTTACAATTTTATATTTTATGATGTGCTTCATCATTGAACTTTTCCCGTGTATTCTATACAAAATAAGGATGTAGGCTTTCAACATTTCTTAAATTTATTTTCCTTGCTTAATTCACTTTGATAGAGTGATAAGAGCACAGTCATAGGGGGCATAAGATCAAAGGGTACATAGGATCAAAGTCCTACTCTGCTACTTACTACTTGTGATATCTTGGTTAAGTCATTATAACTCCCTGGTCCTTAGCTTCTCCATCTGGAAGATGCAGGCATTGGGTTCTAAGGTAACTTCCCCTTGGAAACTATGATCCTAGCTCCTAAATGGATATAACCAATTTGAATGCCATCTCTAAAAGTCTTCAAATAGAAGTTGGATGATTACCTTAGGGGAAGATAAAGGTGTTCGGCTCTAAAGTGGCTTTCACGTTGAAACCTTTGATCCTGGCTTGTAAATAGATATGATCGATTGGAATGTCATCACTTAAAGTCTTTGGATGATTACTTTGGAGAGAAGATGAAGGCATTGGTCTCCAAGGTGGCTTTCGCTTTAGAACCCATGATCCCAGCACCTAAATGGATATAATCAATTGCAACGCTCATCACTAAAAGTCTTCCAATAGAGGTTGATGATTACTTTGAGGGAGTGTGGTAGAGGAGCTTCCTGTTAATATACTAGATGACCCTGGAGATCCCATCTAGTCCTGAATTCCTAAAACCAATACCAATTGCCCTTGGCTTTTTTTTTTTGCTCCTTTGTTTGATGGTCCTATAAGAAAATAGGAGAACCCACCTTGATTCAACAGCTATTCCCTTTTTATAGCTACTCTGTATCTGCCAATAGAAGCCAAGATCAAGTATCCCTCATAAAATAGCCTCATATATCCCTCATGTAATAAAGAGAGAGAAGTAGGGGGCTTACTTTTTAGGAGATTCAAATTTGGTTTGGTAGGGAGAAAGTTGAAAAGGTACCTGGCTTAGGGCCTGAGAAGAGAGTAGAGATATTATTAGAGGAAAAAGCAAACAATCAAAATAGAAATAAACTTTGAGGCTGATTCTATACTTTTTAATGCCTTCTGGATACCAAGGTTATATTCATGAGAGTAAATTATACTGAAGAAGTCTTTGTCAAAATATTTGAGCTTGCTATTTGTATGATTTTTAATTTTTTTATTTTTTATGTACATAATATTTTTTCCAATTACATGTAAATATAGTTTTTAATATTCATTTTTACAAAATTTTGGTTCCAAATTTTCTTCCTATCCTCCCCTCTCCAAAAAAGTGAAGTTATATATATGTAATCATATTAAACATTTCCATGAGTCATGTTGTGAAAGAAAAAACAGAACAAAAGGAAAAAAACCACAAAAACACAAAGAAAGTGAAAATAATATTCCTTGATCTACATTCAGACCCTATCAGTTCTTTCTCTGGATGTGGATGACATTTTCCATCATAAATCTTTTGGAATTGTCTTGGATCATTGCATTGCTGAGAACTGAGTTATTCATAGTTGATCCTTGCACAATGTTGCTATTACATATGATACAATATTCTACTGGTTCTGTTCACTTCATCAGTTCATGTAAGTCTTTCCAGGTCTTTCTGAAATCTGCTTGCTCATCATTTCTTATAGCATATTAGTATTCCATTACATTCATTTACCACACCTTGTCAGTCATTCCTCAACTGATGGGTATCCCCTCAATTTCATTTAGATGATTTTGTTTTTGCCAAATCCTCTTTATTCTTAACAACATTTGGTTTTAAAAGTCTTTGCCATTTTCTGGGTATTGAGATGGAGGTGTGCTAGACATGATTTAATCAATAGAGGGAACTCAGTTTGGAAAATCCTTCTACCCATGAAGATTTGTCAGTTTATCTGTAACATATAGTGTTTAGAAGCTGACTTGGGGAACTGAGAGATCAAATGATTGGCACATTGTAAATGTTACACATAGTAAATGTTAGTGGCCAGATTTGAGCCCAAATGTTTCTGGCTTTAAGGCAGACCCTCCATCCATTGTGCCACACTATCTCTCAAGTCTTTATCATAGTCTACTATTCTGTTGGCATAGGAACATAACAGTATAGAGGAAAGAGCACCATTTTGTAGTCAGAAAATCTGGGTTCAAATCCCACTTATGGTATTTACCTAGGTGATCCTGGGCAAACAGCTCAACTTCCCTAGGACTCAGGTTTCTCATCTGAAAAATGAGGTTAGACTCCATCAGAAGTGTCAAAACACACCAGCTATATGAAAGTCACAGTACTTCTTAGTGTGTTCCAAGCCAAATTAAAATATATTTGGAAAATATTTAACAAAATAAGAAGTACAATAAAAGAAATATAATGGTAGTAGGTACAGCTTGCAGTATGACCTACAGATCTTTATGCATAGTTTGTTGTTGTTCAGTTGTATCTGACTCTATATGACCCTCTGGATCATATTATACCAATATGATAATTTTTTTCTTTGGCAAAAATACTTGAATTGTTTGCCACTTCCTTTTCCATTGGATTAAGGCAGATAGAGGTTAAGTAACTTGTTCAGGGTCTTAAAGTTTATAACTGTCTGAGGTCACATTTGAACTCAAGTCCTCCTGACTCTAGGCCCAGTGCTCTATCCACTGAATCACTTGACTACGTCATGTACAGTTTAGTCACTCCCATTTCCACTTGTCTAAAGGACCTCTGAACTTCAAGTTATGATTTTCATATTGATTAATAGAATATGTGTAATGAATTTAATGATAATAATATAGTTTCTAGAGATCCTTTTCACAGACAGATTCTGGCCTTGGGAAACAGTAAAAGCAAGTAGCTAGAGTAATTTGTTTTATTTCTGACAAGTCCAGCATTCTTTTGCCTGGCTAAGTGAAGTCAATTGGTATAACTTGAGCTATATCCAAGCAAAAATAATAATGTAGCTCCAAAACTATAAGATCGACTTAGCCATTCCTACAGGACTCAAGGAGAACTGTATTGTCCTACTTGGATGGTCACAGATGATTATGTCATTGTTGTATTGTCCTGCATGGTGGGTTTGTCCTCGGAATGCATTCGGGCCCCCAAATTGATTGTTCTATGATCCACTTTTCTCTTCCCTTCCCACTTATGATCATGAATGTATAGTTTCTACCTGAATTACAGCAAGGGAGAGCTCCTTATCAGGAGAAATTCCATGATTCACAAATCTGTTCCTTGCAATGAAAATAATATTAAACCACTACCTAATACAGTACCTAAAACCAATGCCTAAAACTCTTATCTCTGGACTCTTCTGTTATACCTAGTTTAGAGACAAACTCAATAAAAATTCTGTTATGAAAATCTATGGTCCTTAGGGCCTCAAAAGTATAAAAGTTTTGTGAAATAGAGTCCTTTATCCAGGACAAATGACAAAAGGTGTCCTTTTGGCAGGTATTGGGGTGAAATTGAAAGTCACAAGTAAGTAAATGTTCTTTAACTTTTATCACCATAACAGATGTAATGATGTGATCTAGGAAAGTCAGTTACAAGTTCTCTTCAATGATTTTACAAGAGATTGATTTATGTTTTAGTATGTTTTAGCTAAAACTGTCCACGTAGTTAATGATATATTTACCTCTACTGATATACTTCTGTCCATGTATTATATAACAATTTGTTTGTAATTTTCTTCCTTAATACAAATAGAGTGATTGTAAGTGTTTTTATTACCACCATAAAAATCTGGTCTCAGACACTTATTAGCCCTGGACAAGTCATTTTAACCTCTGTTTTCTATTCTGTAAATTGGGAGTGATAATAATAGCACCTATCTTGTAGGATTATCATAAGGATCAAATGAGAGAATATTTGTAAATCATACAGGGTAGTGTTGAAGACACTTAATTAGTGCGTATCCTCCCCCCCCCCCCCCCCCCAGCCCTGCCCCAGGCCTTTAAGAATTTCTAGCAGATTATAGAATCTTGGTCATTGTATTAAAAAACACTAATACCATGCAGAAAATATTCTAGAGAATTAACAAATACTTAGAGAATCAGTTATATCCCTTGGCTATTACACACGTGCACACACACACACACATGTAATGATTTTATAAATAAAATAATATAAAAATATAAAGTACAATATAAAATTATATATATATATATATATTCAACATTTAGGGAGACTGGGTTGAGAGTGCTTTGTGGAGGAGACCTTTGGGACTTTATCTCCTTCCCAACCTTTTCAAATTGTTATGTCATCTAAGCTCCTGGACAATAAGAGACAATGCATATAGCCAAGAGTAGAGAGAGGGGCTCAAGAATAGACTTGTAGAAAGACAGTCCCCCAAGGGAAGAAGTAGATTTAGTGGACATGACCCTTTGTGACATTTTGCCTTTGTTAAGAGTAATTAAGCCCACTCCCTGATTGTAAATGGAAAATACTTTAATGGGGGCTTGAAAGTTAGGATATTAGAAGCACTTTGTCATAGGATTACCTCTAGAATACAATTTAGCATCTATCCTTTTAGGGTCCTACCTTTCAAATAGAAGTGAAAGTTGGGAAAGTTTCTGAAGAGGTGACACTTTGTATACTAATACTATTTTAATAGAATAAAAATACTGTTATTTGGTTTTGTTCTTACTTGATACAAGCAATGTGACTAAGCTGTGATTTAAATTTTTCTGCAATTAAAACCTTTAAATTAGAAGGTTGGATTGTTGGGGGAGGGGAGTTGTTTTTATACCCTTGTATTCTTTGGAGAGGGGGGAAAAAAGAAATCTTTAGACTATCATAAGACAAATGGTAAAAAATATTATCTTAACTTTGTAGGGAATTTTCCCTGGGGCTATATGCAAATCACACAAACCAAATAAGGTTGTATTGCGTTATTCTAAAAAACCCCTTCTGATACTTATTTGCATACATGGGCATGTGGTTTATTGAACTTAAGTCCTCAGTGGTTAACACTATCCAGGAAAGTGAACATTTTAAATATTATAGCTTTCATTTATTCCTTAATAGTGAATGATTTTGAAGCACTCAGAATCGTTAGATGAAATATTTCTAAGTTAGCTCCAACTCAGGTTCATGATTTGTTGAGAGGGAATAAATAAGCTTGTATTTCCAACAAAAACATTTTCTTTCCAGGAAATGCTTTGACTCCTACCCCCAAGAGTTATACTCAATTTTCCCTGGAGGCATCATGTCCTTAATTTGACTTTTATACATCTTGTTCTTCTAATATTGACTCCACATATTAATTCTGAACTTTATAATTTATAATTTCATCTGTTTTGTATCAAGAACGTACCCAAGTAGTCATGTGCATGCCCAGGCTGAAACATTGGAAGAGAAAGTTATAAATGCTAAAGGACATACTCTCAGGATTATCTTGGTTAAGAATCTTTTACTATTTGGGAATGAATTATTTCTGTGAAAGATATAATAGGAGCAACTAAGTAGTGTAGTAGATAGGTTGTTGGCTTCAGTTTCCTCACCTAAAAATGAGGAGTTTGATTTGATAGCTTTTGAGGGCCCTCTAAATCTATAAATCCCCTATCACATGCTAGATTTTGAAATCACTTATATTATTAATAAAAGCACCCCTATTCATAAGAAACCAACATTCTACTAGAGGAGAACAGGAAATATAGATGTATATATAGAACAAATACACAGAATAAATGTAAAGTAGTTTTAAATACATGGTAGTTTGAGAAGGAGGGCACTAGCAGTTGAGGAGGTCTGGAAAGGCTTCATGTAGAAGAGGGTACTTGAATTATGAAAGAAGAGAGAGACTTAATGAAGTAGAGATAAGGAGAAGCTTGGGGATCAATGAAAGAGCGGTGGTCTCTAAACAAAAAGATAGTAGTTTGAATGATCAGAATGGAATAGGATTTGGAATACTTCCAGCAAAGGTAGTATATGGGGGTCAGCAACCAATACTAGTAGATATCCTCTCTCTCTCTGGTGGCAACTGGGCAATGGGATATGTGGTTGGATTGGGGGAAGTGCATGACTTCCTTCAGTGGCAGCTAGTGGTGCTGGTCTATCTTCTGGTCACCTTGTGGTAGGCTGGGATGGGGAGGTGAAGTTCCCTAGTGACACTTTGGCAGCATTGTTGAGGAGTAAACCAGTATCAATGAGTTTGACATTCATTTGCCCAACATAAATTGTAAAGGTTTTATACATCACCAAAATTTTTCTGAACCAGAGATTTCGTATTTTTAAAATTAAAAATTTTTATTTTTCCCCAATTACAAGTAAAAAAAATTATAGCATTTATTTTTTTTAAATTTGGGGGTACCAACGTAATTTATATATGTTTGATAGTTAGACATGTATAGCATATATTGGATTATTTTCTGTCAGGGGAAGAGAGAAGGGAAGATAGGGAGGGAAAAAAATGTGAAACTCAAAACTACCAGAAAATGATTGTTGAAAACTATCTTTGTACATATTTGGAAAAATAAATAAATGTTAAAAAGATTTTTTTTGAGTACCAGATTCTTTCCCTCCTTCTCTTCCTTCCCTTCTCTTTGAAAAGACCAAATTTTATCTTTTCTTTAAGATCAACCTTTCTCAAACTATTCTGCCTTGACTCTCTTTTGCTTTCTTATTCATTTGTAAGGACAAGGATTAATTGAGTCAAACACCTCATCCAGATTATAAAACCTTTCATTGAATCAGTCAAAGACAAATTCAGCAAAGTGCAACAAGAAATCTGTTCTTATTGTAAAAGGACTTGATAACAATTTGTAGGGCTTTTATAAAAGCAGAAGCTAGCTTAGAATTTGACTTAAAGTTTCTGGAAGCTTAATGATAGAAACCTCCAGCCAAGACTTTGAGAAGAAATCACTTTGGGAGAAAGGGAAAGAGAAGCCCTTCCCACCCCAATTTTACTTGACCAGAGGAACACACTGGGAACTTTGGAAAACCAAAAGAATTGGATTTATTATTGTTGTTTGAGGAGTTTAAGTCTATTTTTAAAGCCAGTGACAGTGTTTGCATTGGCAGCCAAAGAGACAGCAAGGAAAAGCAACTTCAAAACTCTAGAAGGAGAGGAAACTATGCCATGCCAATAAATAACTTGATGAGTATCCTCAAAATAAAAAGGATTTCCTTAAGCTTGAGCCAATGTTCTCACAGAGTCTGCATGTCCTTGGCCTAGGTTATGTTACAGATTTTTTTTTGGGGGGGGAGGAGAGGTATGGAGGAGATTTTGTTCTGTTGTTGCTATACCACCTTTAGTAAATACACATTCCTCAGATCTATGTGGGTGCCTAATTGATATTGTCATAATCAATGAAAATTAAGTCATAATCGACTGGGGAGTCAGACCATTGAGAAATTATAAGCTATAGCATTAGAAAACTACTTCAAATTCCTCAGGATCCCTGCAGGGGTAGTAGCCAGCTGTTCCTTGAGAAACAAGCCTTTCAGAGTTAGGAGGGAATAAGAGTAAAATCTCAGACCATAAGCTTTACATTGTTCATACTATTACCAGAATAAAATTCTGTACATTTCAATTGGGTTGTATCTCTCCTCTGCATAAGAGTCTTTAGTGGTTCCAGTATACCTTCTTAAATGAGTAAAATTCAAACTCCTATATTTGGTATTCAAGGCCTTCTGCAACCTTGTGCTGCAATCTTTGCTTGGACAACCAACTCCCTCTGTCCTAAAAGTGAATTGGACTCTTCTGCTTCCCTACCTTTGTTCACATTGTTCCCTGGGTCTACAATTGTTTCTTCCTACCTTGAATTCCTATCTATCACTGCTTCCATGGCATGGGACTGTAATAAGCTAGGACTGTACATGAAGCTAGAATGGACAGTTACAACTCACTCTTCTAAAATTATGCTATGCCTGGGCAATCAGAAGTATGTATCTTCTGCTCCCCTTGGCTTTGTGTGAGTCAAAGGTAAGTACTTCATTTGCTTCATCCTTTTAGGGATTTTGTTTTACTTCCCATTCTTATCCTCTTGGTTAAAAACAGCTTCTTCTTTGGACCTTACATGTATAATAATGTATGATTGTATAATAGTATGTATTTTATTTATTTGAGTTTGCATATTTTCTTCCTCCTAAAATGTGTCATGAGCTCAAGGACTATGTCTTATCTAAATTCTATATCTTTTCCAGTGCCTAGCATGATATTCTTCAAAGAGTGAATATTTTGTAACTATTCATTGAATGAATAGACTTTGTCATTCAAATTTACTCTAAATAGTATTGTGGAGTCTGCATTGCTTTCATTGAGATTTTTAATACATAGCCTGAAGAATCTAGATATTATGAAATTATATCTATATTTCATATAGTGATGTCCTCATCTATCCATTGATTGGAGATGATGGACAAAAATTTAGCATTTTGTTTCAGAAGATATATGCTTTCAAGTCTTTAACCATATCTTTTTTTTTTAGATTTTTGCAAGGTAAACAGGGTTGAAGTGGCTTGCCCAAGGCCACACAGCTAGGTAATTATTAGGTGTCTGAGACCAGGTTTGAACTTAGGTACTCCTGACTCCAGGGCCGGTGCTTTATCCACCTAGCCGGCCCCTAACCATATCTTCTTTAACATAGCCTTTAATAGATGAAGAAACTGAGACTGTTAAGGATAAGTGGCTTGTCCACACTTTTCCCCAACATCTGGGACAGAGCTGTTTCCTTATTTGTAAAATGAATTGGAGAAGGAAATGGCAAACCACTCCAATCTTTGCCAAGAAAAAAACAAATGAGGTCACAGAAGTCAGAACAAATATTTATATCACATATATTATACAATATATATATATATATATATATATATATATATATACCATTCTGAACACACATACTATACTATACTACACTATACTATACTGCATGTGTGAGTATCCCTGGTGCTTCTTTAATTTCTGACAGTTTCCTCAAAAAGATGATATGGTCTAAGGGCTAATTGTATACTGCCTATTTCTTTTTCTCAAATGGAAACTTTTTTTTGAATCACTTTAGATCTCCTAGCCATATCTCCATCCTTACTTGTTTTAAATACTATTTGTACAAGACACATAGAAATGTATAAGTATTCATTAATGATGTGTGATTTCATAGGTTCTATGACCAGCACATAAACTGGATTTGAGTGAGGGGGCTGTGCTATGTCACCAACCTCACTTTCCTCTCCAGAGCCATCTGGATTTAATGACCAGATATGGATCAAGTCAAATGGAGATAGCTCTGGATACAAGGCAGTCAGGGTTAAAAGTTTTGCCCAAAGTCACTCACAGTAAGTATCAAGTGTCTGAAGTTGGATTCAAATTCCTGTCCCCTGATTCCAAGGCCAGTGCTCTGTCCACCAAGCTGCCCTTAATTCCTCTAGAACTTAGAAAGTCTCCTGGCATTGTTTTCATCAAAAAACATGTGGCTGTGAGGGCACAGTAGTGCTCAAAGCTTTTCTTCATTTGTAGGGTTTGATAGAAGTAAGGCTCCAATCAATGGATTAATTTCAAAAATTCCAGATGGCCTTCAAGTCAGTTAAGAGGCAGTTAAGAAGCAGAACTTTAAAGCAGAACTATATTGGTAGGTATTCTAAAAATCTCTAGATGCTTAATATACCTTATGGCCTCCAAGATTGAAATAGGAAATGAAAACAAAGATATTCAGGGAGATCGAAGAAAACATACATTCTTATTGGTCAGTCCTTATAATCAATGAATGAACATTTGTTTTTTCCTTTTTATAATTTAATATTGTATTTTTCCCCATTTATATGCAAAAATATTTTTGACATTTATTTTTAAAATTTTTTGAGTTTTAAAGTCTTTGTCCCTTCATCCCCTCCTCCCCTTTATTGAGAAGACAATCTGATATACATGTGCAGTCATGTAAAGCATATTTCCATATTAGTCATGTTGTGAAGGAAAACAGACAAAAAACCAAGAAAAATAAAGTAAAGAAAAGGTGCTTTGCTCTTCATTCAGACACCATTCTTTCTCTGGAGATGGATAGCATTTTTCATCATGAATCCTTCAGAACTGGCCTGAATCATTGTATTGAGAACATCTAAGTCTGAATAAGCATTTATTAAGTGCCAACTACTAACCTGGCACAGTGCTAAGTAAGAAGGGAGGAGAGGAGGGAAAAAATCATCCCCATTGTCAAGGAGCTTCTAATTTTGTTTGGGAGACTTGAATATAAATAAAAGATGCATATGGGAGTAGATAAGAGGTAACTTTAGAAAGGAAGATTCTCTGTTGAAGGAGACTCTTGAGCTGAGTTGGGAAGGAAACCAGAGATTTTTTTTTATAAATTTTTTTTATTAAAGATATTATTTGAGTTTTACAATTTTCCCCCAATCTTACTCCCCCCCCCATGGAAAGCAATCTATCAGTCTTTACTTTGTTTCCATGTTGTACATTGATCCAAATTGAGTGTGATGAGAGAGAAATCATATCCTTAAGGAAGAGACAAGAAATCTAAGAGGTAACAAGATCAGACAATAAAATATCTTTTTTTTTTCTAAATTAAAGGGAATAGTCCTTGAACTTTGTTCAAACACCATGGCTCTTTATCTGGATACAGATGGCACTCTCCTTTGCAGACAACCCAAAATTGTTCCCGATTGTTGCACTGATGGAATGAGCAAGTCCTTCAAGGTTGAACATTCACCCCTATGTTGCTTTTAGGGTATGCAGTGTTTTTCTGGTTCTGCTGATCTCACTCAGCATCAGTTCATGCAAATCCCTCCAGGCTTCCCTGAAATCCCATCCCTCCTGATTTCTAATAGAACAATAGTGTTCCATGACACACACATATACCACAGTTTGCTAATCCATTCCCCAATTGAAGGACATTTACTTGATTTCCAATTCTTTGCCACCACAAACAGGGCTGCTATAAATAATTTTGTACAAGTGATGTTTTTACCCTTTTTCATCATCTCTTCAGAATATAGACCCAGTAGTGATGTTGCTGGGTCAAAGGGCATGCTGATTTTTGTTGCCCTTTGGGCGTAGTTCCAAATTGCTCTCCAGAAAGGTTGGATGAGTTCACAGCTCCTCCAACAGTGTAATAGTGTCCCAGATTTCCCACAGCCCTTCCAACAATGATCATTATCCTTTCTGGTCATATTGGCCAATCTAAGAGGTGTGAGGTGGTACCTCAGAGAAGCTTTAATTTGCATTTCTCTAATAATTAATGATTTAGAACAATTTTTCATATGGCTATGGATTGCTTTGATCTCCTCATCTGTAAATTGCCTTTGCATATCCTTTGACCACTGTCAATTGGGGAATGGCTTTTTGTTTTAAAAATATGACTTAGTTCTCTGTTTATTTTAGAAATGAGTCCTTTGTCAGAATCATTAGTTGTAAAGATTGTTCCCAATTTACTACACTTCTTTTGATCTTGGTTACAGTGGTTTTATCTGTGCAAAAGCTTTTCAATTTAATGTAATCAAAATCATCTAGTTGGTTTTTGGTGATGTTCTCCAACTCTTCCTTAGTCATAAACTGCTCCCCTTTCCATAGATCTGACAGGTAAACTAGTCCTTGATCTTCTAATTTGCTTATAGTATTGTTTTTTTTTATATCTAAGTCCTGTAACCATTTGGATCTTATCTTGGTAAAGGGTGTTAGGTGTTGGTCTAATCTAAGTTTCTTCCATACTAACTTCCAATTTTCCCAGTAGTTTTTATCAAACAGGGAGTTTTTATCCCAATGGCTGGACTCTTTGGGTTTATCAAACAGTAGATTACTATAATCATCTCCTGCTTTTACACCTAGTCTATTCCACTGGCCCACCACTCTATTTCTTAGCCAATACCAAACATTTTTGATGCCTGATGCTTTATAATATAATTTTAGATCAGGTAGGACTAAGCCCCCTTCTTTTGCACTTTTTTTCCATTAAGCTCCTGGAAATTCTTGACTTTTTATTTCTCCATATGAATTTACTTACAATTTTTTCTAACTCATTAAAGTGATTTTTTGGAATTTTGATTGGTAGGGCACTAAACAGGTAGTTTAGTTTTGGTAGAATTGTCATTTTTATTATATTAGCTCTACCTATCCATGAGCAGTTGATATTTGCCCAGTTATTTAAATCTGATTTTATTTGTGTGAGAAGTATTTTGTAATTGTTTTCAAAAAATTTCTGAGTCTGTCTTGGCAAATAGACTCCCAAGTATTTTATATTGTCTGAGGTTACTTTGAATGGAATTTCTCTTTCTAGCTCTTCCTGCTGTATCTTGCTAGACATATATAGAAAAGTTGAGAATTTATGAGGGTTTATTTTATTTTATAACCTGCAACTTTGCTAAAATTGCTAATTGTTTCCAGTAGTTTTTTGGATGATTTCTTGGGATTCTCTAGGTAGACCATCATGTTATCTGCAAAGAGTGAGAGTTTTGTCTCTTCCTTCCCAATTCTAATTCTTTCAATTTCTTTTTCTTCTCTAATTGCTGAGGCTAACATTTCTAATACAATATTGAATAGTAGTGGTGATAATGGGCACCCTTGTTTCACTCCTGATCTTATTGGGAATGCCTCTAGCCTCTCCCCACTGAATATAATGCTTGTTGATGGTTTTAGATAGATACTGCTAATTATTCTAAGGAACAGTCCATTTATTCCTACACTCCCAAGTGAAACCAGAGATTTTAAGAGGAAGATATGAGAAGGGAGGTTATTCCTGGCATGAGGGTCAACCACTACAAATGGGCCAAGATACAAGATGGAGTATTGTCTATAAGGAATGGCAAGTAAACCAGTAATCTTGAACTGTTGAGTTTGTGAAGGAGAGTAAGGTGTAAGAATACAAGAAAGGAGAGGTTGGGGGGGGAGAATACAAGAAAAATGGAAGGAGTCAAATGGGTATTTATATTTGATCCCAGATAGAATAAATAGGGAGCTCGACAGGAAATTTATAGAGTGTTTGTGTGTGTGTGTGTGTGTGTGTGTGTGTGTGTGTGTGTGTGTGTATGTGTGTGTGTGTGAAGAGAGTAGTCTAGTTAAATCTTCACTTTACAAAAATTACTTTGACAACCATTTGGAAAATGTTTTGGAGTGGGAAGTGACTTGAGGCAAGGTGACCAAGCAGAAGGTTATTGCAATATCCCAGGTAACAGGTGATGAGAGCCTAAATTAGAATGATGATAATGATAGAGGGAGATCTCCAAGGTGGACAGAAAGGGACAATACAAGAGATGATGTAGAGATGAAAATTAGAATGGTAAATAATTCAATATGTAGAGGGAGTGGAGTGGAGGATAATGCACAGGTCATTATTGCCCTATCAGTAATAAAGATCAGAAAAGGGATGAGATTAAGTATTCATTGAAATGAAATACTTGTGGGATCTCCAGACAGTCAGTGATGTGAGCTAAAGAGACTAGGACTGTATAGATGGTCTACACAGAAATGATGACTGCAACCACAGGAACTGGTGGGATTATTGGGGAGTGTGTAAAAAGAATGGAGTCTTGAGGATGACATGCGTAAAAATAGAGCAAAGGAGACTGAGAAGGAATATAGAAGGAAAACTTAGAGAGCACTGTCACAAAAATCCCAAGAGGAGAGAGTTTTAAGGAGGACATGTTGGCCACTACTTGGCTGAATCCTACAGGGAGGGCAAGGTAGATAAGGATTGAGAAAAAAAAATTAGACAAGATTATTTCTAACTTTGGAGAAAGTAATTACAATTGAAGGATAAAATTAGAAACCAATTTATGGAGGGTTTAGAGGGGAACAAATGGAGAGTAAGTGAAAATGCTAAATGTAATTGGCTAGTTGAAAAATGGAGAATAAATATAGATCTTTGCTAGCAGGTAGAATCTAGTGAACTTTTTTTTAAGGATTGAGGAGATTTAAGGGTTCTTGTAGACATCAGGTAAGATGCTAATAGATTAAAAAAAATTGAAGAATGAATAAAGAGTTGGCTAGAGAGAATGGGACCAGGTTCTGAATAGAAGGATTGATCTTAACAAGAAGATGGGTCAACTCTTTATCAGAGCTTAGAAAAGCCAAGGAAGGATAGAGACATTCCAATTCACTAACGTGAAATACTTAGTTGTAGTTGTTCTTTTGCAACCTAACCATGCATTTGAATCAAATCCATCAGCCTCACTTAATGCATGTATATGTTTCATTTTTAATAAAAAGAACTGACACTCAAAGTTAGATTAGTCATTGGTTCCCAATTTTTTTCTGCCCAGCACCCCTTTTCTGCACAACTACATTTTTCATTTCCACCTTTCAATTTTGTTGGCAGGAAATTTGGCAGCAATCACAATGAAAACATGTAAAGCATAATGTGGTTTTTCAGTTTACAAGGAAAAGCAATCCAGGACTGTTTTTAATTGAAAATTACTTTAAAGCAAGAGAACTTGCCTGTTGCAATCTATGTATATCTTGCTTGGAGTTTAAGCAAATAAAATTTCTAAGTAGAATTAATAATAATAGAGATGCAATATCAATTCAATTTAATTTAATTCTACAAACATTTATTGAGGGCCTACTATGTGCAAGACATTGTGCTTTTCCTAGGGCATTTCATTTCTTTTTATTTTATTTTATTTTTTTGGAGGGGCATTTCATTTCAAACAGTATACTTAATAAATCCATCAATCAATAAACATTCATTGTTATCAGACACTCTGCTGAGCTCAGTGTAGACATATTTTTACTGAAGACTCAGACCTCTGATGACCTACTCATGACTGTGGAAGGCATAGAGATGAGATAGATGAAGACAAGTCTGAGGAACCCATGGGAGGTACAAGGAGAACATGATGTTCATTCCTTTTGTAAAAACATTTATTTAAGGCAATGGGGTTAAGTGACTTACCCAAGGTTCACACAGCTAGGTAATTTTTAAGTGTCTGAGGGATCTGAACTCAGGTCCTCCTGACTCCAGGGCCAGTGCTCTATCTACTATGTCCTCTATTCATTCCTTTCTAGGCTGCATTCTAGGTTTTATTTACCATGCTTACATGAGAAATCTAATGTTGAGGATATGATCTTTGTTTGGATGACTCCTTCCAAAACCACTATTTAAGGAAGGCATACAGGTCTGCTATATTTCATCCCTCTCCCAGTAGTACTCCCATTTATACTTTCCCTCCTTCTTTTTCAACTCCCTTTTATGGGTTACCTTTCTCCCTTAGGATGTAAACTCTTTATGGATAGGGACTTTCTTTGTTTGACTTGTTATTTGAATTCCCAAAATTTAATACACTGACTAGAATTTTCAAAGCAAGGACTTGATAAGTATTTATTGACTGATTGCTTTTGATTTCCCAAAGAACTTGTCTCATTTTTGTCACAATCAAGGATTTCCAAGCTTTTAGTACTGGTCCTACCACCAAGGACTGTGGAATCTGGGGATTTCCTACCTCTTACTATGATTTCTGACAGTAGTGGTTCTTAAGGCCCTCCTAGATATGAATTTGAGAATACAGTAATTACATAGTCGATAAAGAACAAAACTTTTCTTCAAATTGGGGTTGGTTTCAGTACCTAATCATGGAGCTCACTTCTATGACTTTATCAATAGTCCTGTAATTTTGATACAAAACAGAAGACTGACTATAGTACATACATAGGCAGAAGAGGAAGAATGACATCTTTAACATAAATTCTTTACTGAAATCATGCCAAATTCTATGAGCATACTCAAGGACTTATTTGTTGCCTTCTTTGTCACCCCCAGTCATGTTTAAAATACACTAAAGAGTAGGAAAAAAAATGGATTGTTCCTTAGAATGATAAGCAGTATCTATCTGAAACCACCAACAAGCATTATATGCAATTGGGATAAGCTAGAGGCATTTCCAGTAAGAACGGAGGTGAAACAAGGATGTCCATTATCACCACTACTATTCAATATTGTATTAGAAATGTTAGCTTCAGCAATAAGAGAAGAAAAATAAATTGAAAGAATTAGAATTGGGAGGGAAGAAACAAAACTCTCTCTTTGCAGATGACATGATGAGAATCCTAAAGAATCCTAAAACATCCTAGAGAATCTAAAAATCATCTAAAAAACTACCCAAAATAATTTGCAACTTTAGTAAACTTGCAGGATATAAAATAAACCCACATAAATCCTCAGCATTTCTATATATTACTTGCAAGATATAGCAACTAGAAAAAGAAATCTCATTTAAAATAACTTCAGACAACTCAAAATACTTGCCAAGGCATACTCAGAAACTCTAAAAAAATAACTAAAAAATACTTTTCACACAAATAAAATCAGATTTAAATAATTGGGTAAATATCAACTGCTCATGGATAGGCTGAGCTAATATAATAAAAATGACAATTCTACTTAAGTTAAACTACTTATTTAGTGTCTGCCAATCAAACTTACAAAAAAATTACTTTAGTGAACTAGAAGAAATTGTAACAAAATGAGTATGGAGAAATAAAATAAAATATCAAGAATATCAAGGGATTTAATGAAAAAAGGACAAAAGAAGGTGGCTTAGCTTTACCAGGTATAAAATTGTATTATAAAGCATTAGTCATCAAAACTGTCTGGTATTGGCTAAGAAATAGAGTGGTGGATCAGTGGAATAGACTAGGTACAAAAGAGACAGCAGGAAATAATTATAGTAATCTGCTGTTTGATAAACCCAAAGATAGTATGGCAGAAACTTGAATTAAACCAACACCTTACACCCTATACCAAGAAAACATCAAAATGGATACAGGATTTACACATAAAAGACAATATTACAAGCAAACTAGGAGATCAAGGAATAGTTTGAAACACTATCATTCTATTGGAAATCCAGAGGGATGGTATTTCAGAGAAGCCTGGAAAACTTGCATGAACTGATGCTGAAAGAGATAACAATTTATACCCTAATAGCAACATGGGCTGATGATCAGTCTTAATGCATTTGCTCATTCCATCAGTGCAATAATCAGGGTCAATTTTAGAGTATCTGCAGCAGAGAATACCATCTGTATACAAGAGAAAGAACTGTGGAATGTAAATGAAGATGTAAGATTATTATCTTCAGTTTTTGAAAAAGTATGTACTTTTGTACTATATATATATATATCTTATATATTATATAATTTTCCCCTGCTGATATTTTATTTATTTCTTCCTCAAGGGTATTTTTTCTCTCAATACATTCAATTTTGATCAATGTAAAGCATGAAAACAATGTAAAGATGGTCTGTGAGGGGAAGGGGAGGGAAGGGAAGGTGGGGGGGAATTGTAAAATTCAAAACCTTACAAAAAATGATTGGTAGAAACTACCATTGTATATAATTGGAAAAAATAAAATATTTATTTAAAAAATAGATAGTAAGGGAATAGGGACTGCCAGGTTGCCTAAGGAGGAGGAGTGAATCAGCCCAAGTCAGAAAATGGAAGCAGTCAAGGCTCCTATGCTGGTCTGAGTGGGATGGAACTTTTATGAGTAGTCAAACCAAGATAGATCAAGGAGAAAACAGAGGTTTTTAACCTTCTTGTGTCACACATGATCCCCTTCAGCAAAATGGTGAAGCCTATGGATCGCAGTCAGAACTATGTTTTAAATAATTGAAGGAAATGATAAATTACAGTTAGAAATTAGTAAATGCATGTCTAAACTATATCTGATTGCTTATCATCTCAAGGAACAGGGATGAAATGGGATGAAGTGATAGAATTTGGAACTTGACCTTTTTTAAAATGTTAAAAAAATTATTGAACATATAATTGGTGGATTAAATTACATTAAAATGATTAAAATGATTAAAATACATTAAAATGATTAAAATACATTAAAGATTTGAAATTCTTGCTGAAATGCTATAAAATTTCATTATTGCTATGTAGTGGAATGGATAGCATGCTGGACTTGGAGTTGTCAACTGGATCAGAACTGGTTTCTAACTTGTAGGTAGCTGGAGCCAATCAAAGTTGGCTAGAGACAGGAGAGTCAAAAATCAAATAAAACTTTAATTTTAGGTTTTTGCAAGGCAAATGGGGTTAAGTGGCTTGCCCAAGGCCACACAGCTAGGTAATTATTAAGTGTCTGAGATCAGATTTGAACCCAGGTACTCCTGACTCCAGGGCCAGTGCTTTATCCACTGCTCCACCTAGCCGCCCCTGGACTTTAATTTTAAAGTGAAGACAATACTTTCAAGGGGGAGGCCTCCTGAGAAAGGAGGGTTTATGATTTATGTCAGGGGTAGGGTTTTTATGCATGAAGACCACATTAAGTGGGACCACAACATAATCATTCTTAAGTCTTGATTAAAGTTTCCATGGATGGCATTTTGGGGGATAATTCAGGCATTCTTAGGTCTTGTGGCAACCGTCTCATTAAGCTTTGTGATTGCCCCAAGTCACTAGGGTGGTTGAGCCTTATGATCATTCAGCAGGGTACAAATCCAGAGTTAGCATGGCAGGAACAGGAGTGAAGCACGTAGTTTAGTTCATTTAGCATGGCTGGAGATTTGATTGAGCACTTTATGCTGTAGCATGTCAGCTGCAGTATCAGCTTCCCTAACATCCCATGGGAAATAGGGATCAAAGCCTTAAAAAAATTTATATGATTTTTTTTTTAGGTTTTTGTAAGGTAAATGGGGTTAAGTGGCTTGCTGAAGGTCACACAGCTAGGTAATTATTAAGTGTCTGAGACCAGATTTGAACCCAGGTACTCCTGACTCCAGGGCCAGTGCTTTATCCACTACACCACCTAGCCACCCCAAAATTATATGATTTTTGCCAGAGGCAAAATCACCCAGATGGTGAGCACAAAGGATTGTTGTTATGCCAAGCTCAGGATACAGCCTGCTTGCTGGCCTTTGGGTCTGGAAAACAGGATGTCTCCTAATTTCTTGACAGCCAAGAAGACTTAAGTGTGAATTCTGCTTCGGAAACTCACTCACTCAGACCCTGGAGAAGTCTCTTCATCTCTTGTTAGTGTAGTAGTTGAGTTGCTTCTGTCATGTCTGACTTTCAGTGATCCCATTTGGTATTTCCTTGGCAAAGATACTGGACTGGTTTACCATTTCCTTCTCCAGTTCCATCCTCATGCTGAGGAAACAGGCAAACAAGGTGAAGTGATTTGCCCAAGGTCACACAGCTATTAAGTGACTGAGATTGGATTTGAACTTAGGTCCTCCTGATTCTAGAGCTAGCATTCTATCCACTCTGCCGCCTAACTGCCTTTCATGGTGAAAATAATAACAATGTACCTCAAAGGATTTGGGTATTGTTTTTTGTTGCTTTTTATTTCTCTATTGGTGGATCCCCCCCCCCCCCCATACTCAACAAACACCAAATAAGATGAGCATTTCCATATACAGAGTAGAACAAAAATAGACTAATCTTTGAATCTATTACTTATACCATGTTTTTCTTTTAAACTATATAAATAATAAAAATCAGAATACTATTTTAAAAGCTGACCTATGTCTTTCTTTCCTATTGATTTCCTTTCTGATCTTTTCTGTGCATTTTAAAAAAAAGGTGCTTCAATGACCTCTTATTTTTCTAATTTTTTTGGCATTTTCCCTTTTCTTTGCTTCCACTCAAACCCTTCCCAAACTGAAAGAAAAAAGGGGGGAAATGGCTTTTTAAGATGTAATTAAATTTAGTTATGAATTCAATTAACTAAATAATTATTGGGGCAGCTAAGTGAAGCAGTAGATAGAGCACCATCCCTGGAGACAGGAGGACCTGAGTTCAAATGTGATATAAGATACTTACTTCCTGTGACCCTGGGCAAGTCACTTTGACTTATTTACTTCACATCCAGGATGATTTCCAGTCATCCTGATATCTATCTGGTCACTAGACCCAGATGGCTTTAGAGGAGAAATTGAGACTGGTAACTTAGCATAGAAATATGCTCACTGAAATCTAGTTCACTTGCTTTTTGTAACATCAGGGAGGTCATCTTTGAGAATGAAAACAAAAAAATGTCATAGCAGAGTTGTAAGAATCAAATGAGATAATATATGTAAACTTTAAGGTCATATATATAATATATGAAAAGATACAGTCTTATATATGTAATACATTATTTTTTAATTCATGACAATGCATGAACTCATCAACTTACAATTCAGTATTAGAATTTTAAACATGAATTTTAGTTCACTTAAAAAAACATTTATTAAGCATCTACAATTAGAAAGTATCATGAATATTTATTTAAATCCTGCTCTCAAGGAGATTAAAATTAAATGGGTGGAAATAACTATGATTCAAGGAAGATGATACTAAATGAAATCCAAAGTCATTTTCATCTACCTTTATAAATCCCATAATCTTTTGAAACTAAATATGAGGAAAGGTCTAGGGTAAGTATCTTTATATTTAGGAAGGAAAGGACTAGATAAGGCTTCACAGAGGAAGCCCCACATGAGATGGGCCTTAAAGCACAAGAAGGTTTTATACAAATGATGGAGTTTGAGTATTCAGCCATGGGGGATTATTAGCAAAGCTATGGAGATAGAAAATATCAAGACAAGAACAGAAAATTCACAGGCTAAAAAAAAGCAGAATTATGAAATAAATTTGGACTGATAGGTTAGAGGCCAATTGAAGAGGCTATTTTAAAGTAATTTCATATGCCAAAAATTTTCAGTGATTTTCCATTGCCTCCTTACTGATTAAGGTCCTCCATAACTTGATGCCATTCTACCTACCATGGAATCAAACATGACTTTAGTTTAAATTTTCTTCAATATATAATAAGGATTCACTGAGTGTTTTCTCCAATATATAATGAGTGTTTAAGTAGAAGTAATCAGGGGCAGTGAGGTGGTGCAGTAGATAGAGCACCAGGCTTACGGTCAGGAAGATTCATCTTTATGAGGTTAAATCTGGTCTCTGACACATGCTAGTTTTATGATCCTGGGCAAGTCACTTAATCCCATTTGTCTCAGTTTCCTCATTGATAAAATGATCTGGAGAATAAAATGGCAAACTACTCCAGTATCTTTGCCAAGAAAACTTCACATGGGATCACAAAGAGTTGGAATGACTGAAACAGCAACAATGTGGGCAGAGCAGAGTTCTAGGATGATTATTTAGTAGCATGGAGAGAATTTTTTTCTAGCTCTAAAATCAAATTATCTATCTACATACATGCATATATATGAATTGTTTTCCATTTACTTACTTATATTGATCTCAGTTGGTCATGTCCCTCTTTTCCCTACAATATTATTTTTCACTTCCTCAATTATTTTTATGGATAGTCACTTTTGGTCTGATATGAAAATGATCTGTTATCTTCTTTTTTGTCCTTTCCTCCTCCATCCAATAATACAGCTGAACGCCTTTCCAGCAATTGGCTAGAAGTTCGACACATTGAAAAGTATGTTGAGCAAGGAAAAAGTGGAACCAGGGAATTACTCTGGTCTTGGGCACAGAAAAACAAGACTATTGGTGATCTTTTGCAAGTACTTCAGGAAATGGGCCATGAGCGAGCAATTAATCTAATTGTGAATTATGGTAAGTCCTTATTCTTAATGTTATAATGTCATTGATGTTAAATATTACTATATGTGAAACCAGTTGGGACAAGCAATGTGGCCTGAGGGTGGTCTTGCTGTTGGGAAGACCCAGGTTTGAATTCTGTATGATGCTAGACAGATCACCTAACCTCCCAGTGTCCCAAGGCAACTCTCTTAAAACTATAGGTTATGGGGATGGAGCCAAGATGGAGGTGTGAAGGTAGCATTTCCCAGGAAATCCTTCCCTCAAAAAACTTCAAAAGTCATCAAATTATGTCTTTAGCCAAAATTTAGAGGGACAGAAAAAAGCCCTGGTCACAGCATAGTCCAGGAACAGCTTAAAGGGTCAGGGAGAGAATTCTACTACACCAAAATGAGTGTGGAGTGAGGAGTACCAACTGCAGAACCTGCAGTGAGAACTGGGAGAAACCAGCCTGCACCTCCAGAGCACAGCCCACAAATGGTAAGGGGGTCAGGGGGAGACTGCAGAAATTTCTCTGCTCTCCCTGGGGGCAGGACTCTGCTGTTTGCCCACACTCAGATTCAAGTTGTAGTTGGGCTTCTATACTAAGAAACTGAACAGGGCCCCTCCTTACAGGGCAGAGGGGCAAGAGAGTATGAGATCTTGGAAGAATAAAGGTCCCAAGGGGCAGCTAGGTGGTGTAGTGGATAAAGCACTAGTCCTGGAGTCAGGAGTACCTGGGTTCAAATCCTATCTCACACACTTGATAGTCACCTAGCTGTGTGGCCTTGGGCAAGCCATTTAACCCCATTTACCTTACAAAACCCTAAAAAAGAAAGAATAAAGGTCCCAGTGGGGTGTCCCCCGCCAAAAAAACCTCAAAGCCTTGGAAGTGGTGTAAATTAGACTTGGACTGAGGAAATGAGTAAAAAACAGAAAAAGAAGAATCTGACCACAGAGAATTACTTTACTCTCATGGAAGATCAAAACACATACTCAGATGATGACAAAATTAAAGCTTCCATATCCAAAACCTCCAAGAGAAATAGAAAATGGGCTCAGACTATAGATAAGCTCAAAAAAAAAAAAGACTTCGAAAAGCAATGAGGGGGGGGGTGGTTAGGTGGCACACTGGCCCTGGAGTCAGGAATACCTGAGTTCAAATCTGGCCTTAGACACTTAATAACCTAGCTGTGTGGCCTTGGCCAAGTCACTTAACCCCATTTGCCTTGCAAAAAAAAGCAATTAAGGGAAGTGGAGGAAAAATTGGGAGGAGCAATGAGAGCAATGCAGAAAAATCATGAAAACCAAATGAACAGCTTGGTGAAAGAAATACAAAAAAATACTGAAGAAAATAATATGTTAAAAAACCAGTTTAGGCCAAGTGGAAAAAGCAAAACAGAAGGCAAATGAGGAGAAGAATGCCTTAAAAAGCAGAATTGACAAGCTGGAAAAGGAGATAAAAAAAGCTCTCTGAAGAAAATAACTCCTTCAAATGCAGAATAGGACTAAAGGAAGCTGATGACTTTGCAAGAAATCAGGAAGAAATAAAACTCTTCCAAAAAAGCCATAAATTAGAAGAAAATGTGAAATATCTCATTGGGAAAAACAACCAATCTCGAAAACAGATCCAGAAGAAATAATGTAAAAATTATTGGGCTACTTGAAAGTCAGGACCAGGAAAAAAAAGCCTAGACTTCATTTTTCATGAAATAATACAGCCAAATTACTCTGAGATCCTAGAAGCAGAGGCTAAAATAGAAATTGAGGAAATTCACCAGTCACTTCCTGAAAGAGATCACAAAAGAAAAACTTCCAGGAATATTATAGCCAAATTCCAAAACTCCCAAATCAAAGAGAAAATTCTAAAAGCTGCCAGAAACAAACAATTCAACTACTGAGGCTCCATAGTCAGGATTACACAGGATCTGGCAGCATCTACATTAAGAGCTCATAGGGCTTAGAATATGATATTCTGGAAGGCAAAAGATCTTGGTTTACAACTGAGAATCAACTACCCAGCAAAACTGAACATCCTCTTTCAGGGGAAAAGATGGACTTTCAATGAAACAGGGGACTTTCAAACTTTCCTATTGAAATAACCAGAGCTGAACAGAAAGTTTGATCTCCAAGTACAGGACTCTGGTGAACCATAGAAAGGGTGGATGAGAAGGGCTAACTATGAGGAATTTAATGATATTGAACTGTTTGTATTCCTGCATGGAAAGAAGATATTGATAACTCATATGAACTTTCTCATTTATAAGAGCTGTTAGAAGGAGCATATATAGACAGGACACAGGAAGGAGTGGAATATAATGCTATAATAGAGTAAAAAAAGATGGAGTCAATGGGTGATAAAGAAAAGTACTGGGAGGAAGGGAAAGGAGATGAAAAAGAAGCTAAGAAATTTCACATAAGAGTCAAGAAAAACCTTTTTCAATGGAGTGGAACAGGGGAAGGCAAGGGGGGATGGCTAAGCCTTCATTCTCATCAGAAATGGCTCAGAGAGGAAATAACATACACACTTAATAGGGTATAAAAATCTATCTTACCCTAGAGAAAAATGAGAAGAAAGGGATGGGATAAGGGGGAATAGGGGGAGGGAAGGGGAGAATAGATGATAGAAGAGAGGGAAGATTGAGAGAGAGTGTACTCAGATTCAACACAATTTTGGACAGGGCTAGGATGAAATGAGAGAGAGAACAGAATAAATGAGAGTAGGGAGGAATAGAGTGAAGGGAAATACAGCTAGTAATAGCAACTGTGGGAAAAATACTGAAGCAACTTCTCTGGTGGACTTATGATAAAGAAAGCAACTCATCCCAGAGACAGAGCCATTGGAATCTGAACACAGACTGAAGTACATTTTTTTCTCTCACTATTCTTGAGGTTTCTCATCTTCTTTGGGGGGGTATGTTTACTCTTATAACACATTCTTTTTTTTCCTTATTTAATATTTATTCTCATTTTGTAAAAAAATTTTTTATCCATTAATAAAATATTCTTGTTTAAGAGTAAACAAAATACCCCCTCCCCCAAAATATAGACTTGCTTGAGCGATAAAGGGGAGAGAAAAATTAAAATTAAAATTAAAAAATAATAGTAATAATTGTAGGTATGGCCAGGTGGCACAGTGGACGGAGCACCAGACCTGGAGCCAGGAGCACCCGAGCCCATATCCGGCCCCGTACACCCAACAATCACCCAGCTGTGTGACATGCAAGCCACCCCAACCCCACTGCTCTGCAAAAACAAAAAAAAAAAAGAAACAAAAGACCCCAAATAAAATAAAATAAAATAAAATAGTAATAATAGTAGGGGTGGCTGGGTGGTGGACAGAGCACCAGCCCTTGAGCCAGAAGCACCCGGGGCCAAATCTGGCCTCAGACACCCAACAATCATCCTGTTATGTGGCCCCAGGCAGGCCTCACAGCCCCATTTGCCCTGCACCCTCCCCCATAATAATAATAATATTAATAATAATAATATTAATAATAATAATGATAATAAATGTGCTTCAGTCTGCCATGGGTGGATCACATTCTTTATGATAAGTTCATCACAAAAGTTACTTCCATATTTTTCTACTGTTGCCATTGCTGATCACAACTCCCTCCTTTCATATTCTCCACTACCATGTACTATATTTTCTCTCTCCTTTCACTCTGACTCTGCTGTAGGGTAGCTGAGTGGTGCAGCAGACAGATCCCTAGCCCTGGGGCCAAGAGGCCCTGATCCCCCATACCACCCCCTAGGCCCAGCATCTACCTGGCCCTATGGTCCTAGACAGGCTATCCAATCCCAGGCCCTTGTAAGAAGTAAAAAAGAAAATGTATTATATCTGACCACTCTTCCCCCATGGTCCATCCTCTCCTCCATCATTCCCATCCCCCCTTCCCCCTGTCCCCCCACTCTCCTTCTTACTCCAGATGTCTATACCCCATTCAGTATATATGCTGTTTCCTCTCCTAGCCACCTCTGATGAGAGTGAAGATTCCTTCATTCCCCCTTGCCTTCCCCCCCTTCCATATCATTGCAGTAGCTCACTGTAATAAAGAAAAATGTTATTATATGAAATATCTTGGCCTATTCCCCCTCTGCTTTTTCTTTCTTCCATTACATTTCCCTTTTTTTCTATTGATTCCATTCTTACATCATTTTTCATCTTCAAATTCAGCTTTCTCCTGTGCTTCATCTATAAAATCTCCTTCTACCTGCTCTGTTAATTGAGAAGGTTCATATGAGTATTATCAGTGTCATTTTTTTCTATACAGGAATACATGTGGATCATCATCCTTAAGTTCCTCATATTTTCCCCTTCTCCTCCAATCTCTATACTTCACCTGAGTCCTGTATTTGAAGATCAAAACTTCTGTTCAGCTCTGACCATTCCAACAGGAACATTTGAAATTCCTCTGGTTCATTGAAATTCCATCTTTTTTCCTGGAAGAGGACATTCAGTTTTGCTGGGTAGTTGATTCTTGGCTGCATTCTAAGCTCTTTTGCCTTCCGGTATATTATATTCCAAGCCCTACGAGCTTTTAATGTAGTTTCTGCTAAGTCCTGTGAGATCCTGATTGCAGCTCCACAGTATTTGAATTGTGTCCTTCTGGCTGCTTGTAATATTTTCTCTTTGACTTGGGAGTTCTGGAACTTGGCTATAATATTCCTGGGGGGTTGGTTTTTTGGGATCTCTTTCTCCGGGAGATCAGTGGATTCTTTCCATTTCTATTTTGCCCTCTGCTTCTAGGATATCAGGGCAATTTTCCTGTAGTAATTCTTAGAAAATGATGTCAAGTCTTATAACACATTTAATTTACATCAATGTATGGCATGAGAGCTTTTAACAGGGATGGGTTGGAGCAGCAGCAGGGGACAGGGGACTAGCACCAAGTGGACAATGAGCAACAACCAGTCACCATTCTCACCTCTTGGTATAGAAATGAGGGAAGAAGTAAAGAATATGGGATGTTGCAGTGGATAGCAGACCGGTCCTGGAATCAGGAAGACCTGAGTTCAAATGTGGTCTCAGATACTTGTTAGATGTGTGATCTTGGGCAAATCACTTAATCTCTGATTGCCTTGGTTTCCTTATCTGTTTATTGGGGAAATGATATGGAAATGTTAATAACAAGTAGCATCTACCTCCCAGGGTTGTTGTGAGGATCAAATAAAATATTTATAAAGCACATGGTACAATATATAGTAGGCACTATATGATTGTGAGCTATTATTATTTAACCTCTGCCTCAGTTTCCTCATCTAAAAAAATGGGGATAATAATAAATAGCACATTTCAGTGTTGTTATGGTATCAAATATGATAAAGATAAATAAAGTACTTAAGACAGTGCTTGGAATATTATGAGGTTTACATAAATGTTAGTACCTTTATTAGACATTTTCAGACATGGGCAGTGTGTGATTTGTTTTGTGTTTCTATTTTTATTTGCTGTCAAAGTTTTTCTTTTTGGGAGACAATTTAAGGCATGGTTGGGCATTGTTTTTAATGGGAACCTGGAAAATGCACAAACCCTATCAACTTATTTTGATGGTATAGCCTCTATATGTGGATGATTCTAGCTTATTTCTGGAAGAAACATTATGATACATAAGGGAAGTATTGTGGAGACATTGTAAAGCATAGAAATTTGGTAACTGTTTCTGATCAACTAGCCAAATAGTGAAGGGGAAACTCTCTTAGGGGCTTTGAATTCATTCACAAAAACCTATTGGCATCAGCAATGTCTCTTTTGCTTCAGTCCCTTAAGAATGTCAGAGACACTGTCATTCTAGGTGTCTAGTATGAAATGATCCCAGAAGAGGGGAAGGGAGAAGTGTAGAGTATTTCTCCTCTCTCAAACCGTACAGCCCCAAGAAAGAGGCCTTGGTCCTTGGCTTTTCCATTCTAGGTGAAGGAAATAAACCTCCATGACTTTGGGAATTCAAGAGGCTACAACATCTCAAATTCTAGGTTAGGTTTTGCAGCCTTTCCAGCACTGATACCCTAAGGAGTGAGACCCATCCTTGTTGAGATGATGACTCATTTGACAGAAATGCCAACTTAAGATGTGAACTTGTAAAAACCAATACTATAAAGAAACTGAAGAAAGGTGTAAGCCTACTCTCCCAGAATCTGACTTGATGTAGAGGTTTATGCCCTTTGAGATGTTGAAGGGAGATAATGTTAATTTATTTGTTTTTAATATATATTTAAAGTAAACATCCCTCTGTAAAAGAGCACAGGACTTGGAACTATGATATTCCAAAAGACAAAGGGGATAAGATTACAACCAAGAATCACTTACACAGCAAAACTGAATAGTTTTTCCTTCAGGGGGGAAATGGATATTTAATGCAACAGAGGACTTTCAAGCATTCCTGATGAAAAGATTGAAGAGAAAAGCATAAGAGTTAAATGGAAAGAGAAATCATAAGGGACTCAGTAAAATAAAAGTGTTTACATTCCTACATGAAAAGATGATAAATATAGCTCCTAAGAACTTTAATCATTATTAGGGCAGTTAAAAGAATTTATGTAGGAGGAAGTATAGAATGAGTGTTGTGTTGGAATGCTCTCCCCTCCCCCGCCCCAGAACGAAAGAAAGAGTGAGAAAGAGGGTTGTACTGAGAGAAGGGAGAAGGGAGAGGTAGAATGAGGAAAATTTTCTCGCATAAAGAAGGTACAAGCTTTTATAGTAGAAGGAAAAATGGTGGGGTGATAGGCAATGCTTGAATTCATTCTTTTTGCAATTGGTTCAAAGAGAGAAGAATATACATACACATACATACCTACAGACATACATACATTCATACTACACTCAGTTGTGCTTAGAAATGCAAATTGTCCAACAGAATAATAGGATATGAAGGGGATAAAAAAAGGAGATAAAGAAGGGGTAGAGAATGATAAAAGGGAAGGTAGAATAAGGGAAGCAGTGGTTAGAAGCAAACACTTTTGAGAGAGACAGGATAAAAAGAGAAAGAGGAAAAGAAATAGAAGAAAATGGATTGGAGGTGGAAACACAGAAACAATAACTATATATTTATATGAATGGGATAAGTGAATAGCAGAATGAATTAAACACAGAATTTAACAGTATATTTTCTCTTTTTTTTTTTGTAAGGCAATGGGGTTAAGTGGCTTGCCCAAGGCTTTATCCATTGTGCCACCTAGCCATCCCATTAACAGTATATTTTCAAGGAGATACACTTGCAACAGACATACACAAAATTAAAAATAAAGGACTGGAGCAGAATCTAATATGCTTTAGCTAAACTGAAAAAAGGCAGGAGTAGCAATCTCTTAGAAAAATACAAAAGCAAAATCAGACCTAATTAAAAGCAATAATTGGGAAGCATACATTTTGCTAAAAGATGTCATAGACTAAAAAGTTATATCAAAAAAATTTACAAGTTTCTCTGATAAAATTCTCATGTCTCCAAAACAGAATATGATGGAGCCAAATTTATAAAAACAAGTCATTCTCCATTTGGTAAAAGGTTAAAAAGATATAAATGGTATATTTCAGAATAAGAAATCAAAACTTTCTACAGTGATATGAAAAAATCTCTAATCATTATTAATTAGAGAAAGGCAAATTAAAGTACTCTGAGGTACAACCCCTCATCTATCAGAAATGGCTAATGCTGGAAGGGGTGAAGGAAAAATAGATGCACTAATAAATTTTTGGTGGAGTAGTGAACTGGTCTAATGACTCTGGAGAACAATTTGTAACTATGCCCAAAGGGCTATAATACTGTGAATAATCTTTGATCCAGTAATTCTTCTTACTAGATCTGTATCCCAAGGAGATCAAAGAAAGAAAAGCACATACCTATGTGTGTATACAGAAATATTTTTAGTAGTTATTTTTGTGGTGGCAAAGACATCAATTGGGTCATGGTTGAACAAGTTGTGGCATGTGATTGTGATGAAATACTACAATGTTGTGGGAAATGACAAGGGGTCTGGTTTCAGAAAGACAGGGCAAGAACTATATGAATTGATACAAAATGAAGAGAGAAAAGCTGGGAGTTGTAATGGTAATCAATTGTGAAAGACTTGGCCACAATGATCCAAGACAATTCCAAAGAATTCATGATGAAAAAAGAAAAAACAACTGCAGAGAAATAACTGATGAATTCTGAGTGAAAACTGAAGTATAATTTTCTCAAGTTCTTTATTTTTCTTGTCTTTTAAAAAATATGACTAACATGGAAATATGTTTTGCATTATTTCACTTGTATAATTGATATACTGCTTGCTTTCTTGCTTGGTAGAGGACAGGTAGGAGGAAGAGAGAGAATTTGGAACTCAAACTTTAAAAAGAAAAACATGTTAAAAAATAAAAATAAAAACACTTAAAATGCACTAAAAAAATCAATAGGTAGTAGAGAGTCATGATTTCTCCTATAATCTTCCTCCATTCTGTATCTAAAAAGTTCAATTTGTTATTAAGTTTTTAATAAGACTTTTTTAAAAAGCATTCTGTATAAAGCAGATCAGATAGCCATTGAAAACAAAAAAAGAACTGTTTCAAACATTAAACATTAAAACATGAAACCCATAACTGTGCATTGACAAATTACTGAAAATGTGAAGCTCATCACTATTATTTTCTCCAAGGAAGTTGAAATTTAAAGTATCAGGATATGAACCATTATGTAGGACTGCTGAACAGAGATTTACCTTAACTATAACTCTGCAATATCAAGCAATGGGCTCAAGGTTCATCTCTTTGATCAAGCCAGGGCAAGGTGTGAATTTTTCTTCCTGGCACTGGTCATCTCCTCTGAGAAGTTGTTAGTAGGGCTTACTGGATAATTAGCACCTGGACCCAGGAGTTTCCTGACATCTTAAATTCATTTAGTTATCACCAGACATGGAATATGTCCATCTTGGTTATTATTTGGTCATTTGGATAAGGGAAATGTTAGGTTCCTGTTAGACTAGCTGCTCAGGAAGTGTTTGGTTCCTGCAGGCTAGCTTATCCTTACCCAGGCAAACCTTGAAGAGGTGGGACATAAGGGAGACAAAGATGACAAGTTCTCCTTTAAGTTCTCCCTAAAGTTCTCTGTTTATTTACCAGAATATAAGTGTTTAAATATCCTCCCCAGTCCCTGGTCCATTCCTACTCCCCAGGCACTCTACAATCAACCAGTAAGTAATGCTCTGGTGCTAGAGGACACCAGGTGATGAAATTTTACAGTACTCCCACACACAACAGTCCCTTACATACCCCCCCCCCCTTTTTTGGAAGCAAAATTCCTTAATTCAATTACATAATGAACGCATGAATCCATAGATTTATCGAAGAAGGGGGCCATGATTTGTGATATTTCCCTTACCATAAACGTGTGATGATAGATGAGACAACGAATATATAACATAACTGTTTGACAATTATATCAATTTAACATCAAAACAAATCAGATATTACAAATATCTCTTTCCTGAAAAAAATCATTAAATTATATGATTCACTATTCCCAAATTCCTTGAAATACAGTTTATCCCAGTTACATTTCCTTAACACACAAAAAAATTCTCAACTTGTTAAAAAAAATTACTCTCAGATAGTTTTTTTTTCTTTAAACACAAAATAGAGGCTTTTTCCCCTTTCTCTTTTCAAAGCCTCCTGAGGGCAGGAAGTCTGCCCCACTTTGGGCTGCATTCCCAAGCAACCTGACTCCAATCAATTGGCGGAAATATGCCCAGAGGAGGCTGGGGGAGAGCAGTCCCCCATAGCACCTCACTCCCACCCTGCAGGCAGTCTCTGGTGGGAACTGAGGGGTTGGGAAGTTTACATTTACTAAATCTTAAAGTCTCAATTAACATAAATTGAATACAGCTGTCAATCAACATTAGGTTAACAAAAGCTTAGCTCACAGCTGAGATCATTCACAAACCTTACAACTCACAAACTTTCAAATAGTATAAGCAGATAGGCTCAGATCCCAACTACATCAGTTACTTAAATTAGACCTTTTTAAGCAATTAAATTCAAAATTCCAACTAAAAGGAGTAACATTTAATTTTACCTATTTCAGATCTAAATTACACACACACACACACACACACACACACACACACACACACACACACACACAGGAGTTTAGACACAAACACAAACACAGAAACAATCCCTTTGAGATTGATACCCTGGCCAGCATCAGATCTCAGAATATAGAAACATTTTCCCACCTCTCCAGACCAGTAGAGAGATGTGAAAACATCCTATTAATGATTAAATACATATATACACACATAACACACCAAAGTCATGAGCACAGGCTTCATTCAAAAGATGAAATCTGAATTTCCCAGTCCCAGAAAAAAATCTTCTTCCCCTTTTTCTTAGCTAATTGACCACAAAGCTTCCCAATCAATAGCCTATTGCCCAACCGCCTTCCTCCTCCCCAAACCAGGAAGAAGGCATGAAGATCCCTTGATTTCCCTTGATTTTTTTGGGGGGGGGGTCTTGCCCTTTCTGTAGTGAACCATGCATTCCATCTGAGACATAAGCTTGAGTTTCAAAGTTCCAAAACAGACCCCCCACCACCCAGGGTGGGGGCAGCAGAGAATGAGAGAGAGAGCATTTGAAGTTACTTGAGTTGTTAACAACAGTACAATTTGGAGTTGTTGCATTTTCTGAACAGTAGTCAACACCATTACAAACTGTCCAATAGCATGTGACATTTTTGCTCTTAATACAGGAAGTACAGTTAGTGTGTACTTCACAGCTTTCTGGTGCCAGAGCAATAGTCATGGAGTGCTTGGTTTTAGACTGGAGAGTGAAATTCGTTGTGACTTCTGGAGTGGAATTCTTCATAGGCATCAGGGTCAGAGTCAGAGGTGACCCCAACAAGAAGTCTCTGAAGTTGGCCATAGATTGAGGGGTTTGAGTTGTGCTTAGCATGCATAGTGCAGACAGGCAGCAGTGGTCAAAAGGAACCACCAGCAGGTCTCCCACGTCATGGCGCTGGTGCTCCAAGCTGGACTGCTGCTGAGGAAGAAGCTCCATCCCCTGCACACTGCCTGGGAGATTCCACTTCTCACTGACTCCTCAAAGTTTAATACTGATTAGTTTCTTCTTACTTAAAATCTGACCCTGGTAACAACCAACCTGTTACTTCTCTGAAGTCCTCTGCTTGAATTTCTCTTGCTTGTATCTGCTGGTCCTTATCCCAGACTCCACTAAGATAGCTCTGCCTTTGTGCCCCTGTTCAGGTGCCATTTGTTAAGTTCCTGTTAGACTTGCAGCTCAGGAAGTGTTTGGTTCAAGCCAGCTAGCTTATTCTTACTCAGGTGAACCTTGAAGGGTTGGGAGACAAGGGAGACAGTATGACAAGTTCTTCTTAAAGTTCACCATTTATTTACCAGAATATAGGTGTTTAAATATCCTCCCCAGTCCCTGGTCCATTCCTATTCCTGTGGCACTCTACAATCAACCAGTAAATAATGCTCTGGTGCTAGAGGACACCAGGTGATGAAATTTTACAGTACTCTCACACACAATAGTTCAAATGTGACTTCAGACTCTTGATATTAAATATATGATCCTGGGCAAATTACTTAACCTTGATTGCCTCCCCTCAAAAAGACGAAAATAAAGTCTCTTGAGTGGGTATCCTTCCTACCCCCGCGAACAGTCCTCTGATGCAGCCACACCACATTCCCATCATAGGGAGCAAGGGAAATAAGGATATGGTTTCATAGCCCCAAAGTACAAGTCTGTGAGGACTGTGAAGGTAATCCTGATTAATTCCAAAACTTAGTACTTTAGTCCTAAGCCATAATATATATTTTTCCAGAAATGACTTCACATCCAAGAGATGAGGGACTAGGGAATTTGACATTACATGGCAATATTAAACCTATTCTATTTTCTCATTCTTGATGAATGGAAACACTGATCCCTTATCATCTTACATGCTACATTGTAATTTTAGAGCTCTTAGGTTAATAGCTCTTCAAATTCAACATCTTTTCTCTCTTTGGTTCTTTTCATCTATATGCTTTTTTAATCTCTGCTTAGTACTACTATGCTTCTGTGATTAAAAACAGAATGAGCAAACAATTCCATCTTGTTAGCTAAAGAAGTTTTGAACACATCAAGATTTAGACCTTGAGGGACAAACTTGAAAATAATAGCTTCTGAATGACTTGGGTGTTGTAGGTTGTTCTCTTTAATGGGATAGAAGACTTAATTCCCATGGGGTGCCATGATACAGGATCTGCATTCCTCTGCTCTATGCTTTCCCTACCCTTGCCTCTTTGCTTAGCCAGAAGAATGTTGCTCTGTGAAGTTGACTGATCAAGTTAAATTCAATGGGTCCCCTGGAATTGTAAACAATACCTTTTCATTATTTGAACCTTTTTGAGCCTCTGATCTAAAAACCTCCCCCATGACTTGTTCATGATATAAACACACAGAGATTTGCCTGGATGCAAGAGTATGTTGTATACTTCGCTTTTCTCAAACAGATTTTGGCATGACTTTTCACCCTCTGGGTTATATTGTCAATGCTGAAAGGCCTAGGAAAAGGCTTAAATTCTCTCCTCTCACTTGGTTCCATTATTTTCCAGTCCATGTAATGAGGATTTTTTAAAAAGAAAACAGTTTCTCTTGTTAGTGAATTCATATAAACCCTTTTATTCATTTATGTGCCTAATGCAAGGTGACAAAGACTGAGATAGAAAGGAATAGAAATTTTGAAGCTGCATTCTTCATTAAGGAAAATAGAATTATTTGACTGTGACTATTGGAATTTCTTTTATAATGCAAAATTAAATCTATTTGAACATAGAGTTCTCTAGAAACTGAGACTTGATTCATTGGGGAGAAAAATACAGTCTGCTGGATGAGTATTCTACATGACTGGTTATATATCATTAGGTGTTAGGACTGGCTAAATAAGTATATGAACAAACTGTCGCACTTGGTTAAAATCACGGTCAGGTTTTAAAAACAGAAAGGCAACATAGTGTAGTGAATACAGTATGAATTTAGAATCGAGACCTTAATTTGAATCCTGCTTAGTAGCTGTATGACCCTGGGCAAGCCAGCCAATCAAATAATGAGCATTTTGAAAGTGCCTGCTATGTATGGGCTAAACTCTATACTAGAAACTAAGGGTGTTAAGACAAAAAAATATTGTAACAGAAATAAAGGTAATACTTCTCTCTGAGTCTCAATTTACCCAATTATAAAATGAGGATAATTATACTTAATCTTTGCAACTAGAGTTGTTGTGAGGAAAGAATTTTGCATATTTTAAAATATATGAATATTTTAAAGTATAAGGGCCATATTCATAGTGTCCTGAAGATAGTACCAGACTTTCAATTAGGAGATTTGATTCCTGCTTCTGGAACTTACTTACTGTATGACCCTAAGCTAGTTCTTTAAACTCCCAATGGCTTAGTTTTCTCATATGTAAAATGGGGAGAATAATGTTTCATTACTGACCTCACAGAGTCATTGTGAGTAAAGCAGAACAAGAGGGTCCTCATCTATGAGAGCACAGATTTCTGCATTGCATAAAGGTTTCATTTTTCTTTCTTAACATTATTGACTGTTCTCTGAGTGTTTGGACACTGACTACAATACCGATGATCCTATTTCTGTGCCAGACAAGCTTTCATCTTATCCTTTATGTATAGGTAGTTTGAGAACAATCAAGTTCCCTGCTTCCATTATAAAATTACTAGAAGATAACTTTTACTTACATTCTTCAGGATTCCTTATTGATTATTTATCAAAGCATAGACAACCTGCATCCTTCCATACCTTCTGTGTAATACTCATTTTTAATTTTTTGGAGACAATGGAATGCCACATCTTGCTATTATATAGCAACACGAGCAGAATGTTGGTATAAAAAAGATGGGTCTTTACTTTTATGGGAAGCCTGGAGTCAGTAAAGGACCTGTTGCTATTTCCTGCCACCCCTAAGCCAGAATCAGAGCCTAAAAACCTGGGTGAACTTTGAGATCATATCCCATTCCATTCTGGTGCCTACTTATTGTCTATCTATACTGTCTGTCTCAAATATACTTATGAACAAGTTCTATAGGGTGCCCATCCAAAGTTATGCCAAACTCTGTGCAATCGACATTCTTCATCCATTTGGTCATTCTTGTGTAGATGGTTAAGCCAAATTCCTTTGAGTGGTAACAAAGCCTTTTCCACAAGGCTCCATATAATGTTCTAGGGCTTGATGCAAATTAGTACAAAGAAGAGCATCTGAAAAACCCCATTGTTCACAAGGAATCCCTTTTCTACTTGACTTCTTCACTGGATATCCTCCATCACAATTATAAATACTTTTGGCAAACACAAAACTCTTTGTTTTGTACTTTATCTGATGGTATACTGTCAGTGAATCATTGAAAAGGCTTATTTTTGTTATTTTCCAAGAAATGTTAAATTATATTGATATATAAAAGGAAGACATCTTGCAAAATAGCCTAGGAAATGAATTTTATTCTATAGAATTAAATTTATGCCCTGCCTGTTTCAATCCAACTACATGTGGTTATGGGTTAAAACAACTGAGCACTTTGATAAGGTGCTGCAAATCTTAAGTGGTCTGTTGTTTTTTCCCTGATGGTTATGGTATTGTTTAGGGTGTTACATTAGTTCAAAATGAGAGTCAACTTCAACATGGCAGCTAGATTAAAGGGATTAACTAGGTAAACTCCAGTTTTGGACACTGACTGCCTCTTCTGTTTTAGGTTCCTTCTCTGAATATAAATGACTAAGCATAATGTCACCTGGACTGGATTGGAAACAGAATTGGTGGTACAGGGGAATCATTGCTATTCCCAAGGCTTTTGGGCTCTGATTCTGGTTTAGGAGTGGCAGGTAGGGAAGGAAGATATCAGGCCTCTTCTTCATAGGTATACTCCATTGGACAGTGATTTACAGGTTGTCAACCATTGCTTTTCCTGGTTCTCTTAGGCTAACCTGACTATTGATGTCAGTAGATTAGTGGTTGACGTTTGATGCTGATCCCTCAATATTCTCATAATTGTATTGCTTCCAATACTGAACTCCCCTATATACACTTGGTGTTGATGGGGGAAAATTTGTCAAGATGATTTTTGCAAAATGCTGCTATTTTTCATCTGTTAAAGAAATAATTATGTGTCTTCTTTTAAGTGTAGGACTTCCCACCCCCCCTCTCTCCCACCAATAACTATGGATCTTCTTTGGTCTTTACCTTTAGTCTACCTCCTTAGCCAGTGTCCTGCCTTTTCCTACATTTCTCTTTATCCTATGGTAATATAAAATCAAACAATCTTAAAGTCTATAGAAGCTTCAGTATCTTCCTCATATTTCTTTTTCTCTTATTGTATTCTCAAATATGATCTCAAAGTCCACCAAGACTTTCTATTTATTTCTATTTCTTTTTATTCATTCTCCTTTATTTATCAGTTATTTCCACTTTTGGTCTTCTCTGCTCCCTCCCTACTATAACTGTCACACTTGCCCCATAGTATGTTCCAAGATTCATATTGCCTGAAATTGGCTGAAATTATAAATTTTAGATTTAAGCATGTGTAAAAATCACTCATTTGGGGCTACTCTCCCCCCCCTTCCCTGAAAGCACAGTTCATTATTAACCTATTTGATAATTGGTTGATTGTCTTCTGGGAGTGAGAGAAAGGAAGGTAAATTAAAAGTTAAAAAGGTTAATGGTTTCTTAACTCTTAGTGAATTATAATGAAAAAAGTGAGTTAATGCAGGATGTTTTTTATATCCTCCTTAAAGAAAACAACTCAGGGGGCAGCTAGGTGGCAGCTAGGTAGCGGCTAGGTGGCACAGTGGATAAAGCACCGGCCCTGGAGTCAGGAGTACCTGGGTTCAAATCCAGTCTCAGACACTTAATAATTACCTAGCTGTGTGGCCTTGGGCAAGCCACTTAACCCCGTTTGCCTTGCAAAAAAAAAAAACCAACAAAAAAACAACTCAGGTGATTAGGAAAAAGGAAAAGAAACTAAGTGTTCTAAATTGTTCATAGCAGCTCTTTTTGTTGTGTGAAAGAACTGAAAATTGCAGAACTGTCCATCAATTGGGAAATGACTGAACAAGGTGTGGTGTTGTATGGTTGGGTTGTGATGGAATACTATAAGAAATAATGAACCCAATGAGCTTACATGGGTAAAATTTGCATGAAATAATGAAGAGTGAAATGAGCAGAAGCAAGAAAACATTGTATATAGTAAGAGCATCATTGTTTTAAGAATGATTTTGAACAAATAAGTCATTTTGACTTTTATTTTAAATAGAAAGATGAAGAAAACTGTGAATGTAGAAATTGGGTGGAGATATAAATCGACTACCATCTACTCTTGAGATGTAAATTGACTACCATGGAAAAGATATAGAGAATTATGAATGTAACAGAAACAAAATTTGCAATCTTAATGACTGCTAAATCTTGTCAAATTGGTTGGAGCTTCCTTTTCTTGATGTAAATCAACTACCATCGATTCATTGTTTAATGTAAAATTTGTATTCTGAGGCTTCAACCTCTACCAGGTCCAGTAAGGGGAAGGGAGTTCAGCTTTTGCCCTCTGGTTGAGAGGTAAGACATAAAAACCTGAGCTGGACTCCACTCAGGGCTGCCAGTCTTCTCTGACTTGCTAGGCCTGTCAGTTCTACTTGACTGCTCTTTGTCTCTGTCTTTCTTTACCTACCATTCTCTTATGTGTTGTAACTCATTTCATAAAATTTTGTTTTATTTCCACCCTTGCTTTCCCGAGTCTGAATAATGATTCCTCATAGGCAGAACCGAACTCAAGTAGCCAGAGGCTACAATATCTATACTCAGAGAAAGAACTGATAAACAGAAGTATGTTATACACACACACACACACACACACACACACACACACACACACACACATACATACCTATTTGTGACTAATGGTAACCATCTCTAGGGTGGAGGAAAGGAAGAAACAAAGAAATTTATATGTTAACTTTATTATAGGAAGGAATAATGTTTTATATAATAGATTTGAATTTTCATGTGTAAATAAAAAGGAAACTACTCAGACTATCAGCTTAAGTAAAAAATGAGATGTCTCATTTTAGGGGAAGGGGGGCAGTAACCCAGCTTCTGTGTTAATGAGGCAGTGTGCAGGCAAGGCATGTCAGGGGAACACCTGTGAAATTAAAGCACTACATGGGGAAGAGTTAGTTTAAAATTTGCTGAGTATCAAAATATAAGTATAAATTCTTGATGGAAAAGTTGATTCATGTCTTCTTTGGTTTATTATTTTCTTCCTTGGCCTAGTAAATGATGAGTGTTGGGTAATTATTTTCAGACACATATTTATCTTGTAAATCAGCAGCAGTTCCATGGTACTAATGTCATTGATCTTATGATTAACTACTATCGCTACAAAATTTTTAGTTAAAAAAAGGCAGTATGGGTCAAGAAATGACTGTGGAGTCAGGAAGACCTGGGTTTAAATCTCACCCCTGACCCATTCTGACTGTGACCCAGAGCACAGTTTACAATGTCTCATTCCACTCCCTAAGACTGTGGTTTGTAAAACAATTGAAGAAGAGTCTTGGTAGAAGTTGCAGAATAGCTATTTACTCAAGAGTTCCTTTCTCTGATGAAACTATAGGTCTGAACCAAAAACCCCAGTAATGATCACATCTTAAAAATTCACTTACTTGTTCCAGTCTTAGTTTCTCATGATCTCTTTTACTTCTGTTCCAGGAAGGACCTTAAGTATCTCACCTAAGCAGAGTCAGCAGACAACTGGATTTCCAAATATTTCTTCCAAGGTATAGTACAGAGGGTTTTAGTTAGAGAAGTTCAGGTTATAGTTTAAAAGTGAGCATAGAGAAAGAAACTGGTTAGAAGATAACTCTTTTTGTTTGTGGAGAAAAATCTTATATTGTAACTTCTTTCACTTACAGATGAGAACTTAAGAATTTGGAGAATTTTTAAATATGGGGGATAGAGGTCTGAAGACCTCCTCCTCTTGATAATTTACTTTAGTTTACCCAAAATTTATTAAATGTTTATGGTCTTTAACTTCATTGATTTTAGGGGTTAATCACTACCATTCAAGAGTTTGGAGATAAAGGTGGTATGACATGATGGATGGAGAATTGACCTTGGAGTCAGGAAGACCTGGATTCAAATCCTGTCTCTGATACAAAGTAACTGTTCAGAGCATTGTGGGGAATTCAGTTGCCTTATTATAATGGATGCCTGGGAAATATATATATATATATATATATATATATATATATATATATATATACATACATATATATATTGATATGACATGCAGAAATAGAAAATACAACATGATAAAATTCATTGGAGAAAGTATAAAATATTATATGAGGTATTGGGGAAAAAAATAATTTCTGATTAGAGTATCAGACAAGGCTACCTAGAGGAAAATCATTTGATATGTGTCCCAAAAGCTTGGTAGGATTTAAACAAGTAGAAACTGGGAATATGGGAGAAATGGAGTATAAAAACTAATATCCCAGGTGACACAGAAGTAAAAAGGCTTGAAGCATGTATTACATACAATCTTTCAGAGTTGGAGCTTTCTGTTATTTTTTTATAAAAGGAAGATTTTATTTATTTTGAATTTTACAATTTTTCCCCTAATCTTGCTTCTCTCCCCCCCCTACAGAAGACAGTCTGTTAGTCTTTACATTGTTTCCATGGTTTACATTGATCTAAGTTGAATGTGATGAGAGAGAAATCATATCCTTAAGGAAGAAAGATAAAGTATAAGAGATAGCAAAATTACATAATATAATAATGGATTTTTTAAAAAATTAAAGGTAATATCCTTTGGTCTTTGTTCAAATTCCACAATTCTTTCTCTGGATACAGATGGTATTCTCCATCACCAATACCTCAAAATTGTGCCTGATTGTGAGCTTCCTGTTATTAAAGGCATCATAAAATTTTCTTTTTTTTTGTAGTTTTACCATATCTTTATTCCTTTTGACTATTGATGACTTCCATAAAAAATTAATTAATTTAAACTTGGTGTTAGCTTCAAGAGTTTATCTTTATGAGCACCAAACATTAGCCTCTAGATTTTTGCCTCAAGAAAGAACAAAATTAGGTTAATATATATTTAATATTAATATATTACATTTATTAATATATAATTTATAATTCTCTAGTTTGCTGATTAAACAGGCATGCATGGGGTGGGGGCTGGCTGGAAAACTAGACCCCCAAATCAAATTTTTGGAAGAGAATTCTTATACAATTTCACTATCAGAAGACAGAATCTGAAAAGTTATTTCTGTCTTTGTCTATCATGGGAGTGGCTTTCAACTCAGCATGAGAGTTATGAGCTCAATATTAGATCTCCCATTAAAAGAAATGCTTATAAGTTATGCTAAAGACCTTCACAAAGCGATGTGAATCTTCCCCATTCAGGATGTTGGTACTGTCCAGTTAATACAGTGGAGGTGAGAAGTCAACACTGTATCTCTTAGGTTTTCCTCCAATTTATAGTCTCTGCCAGATACCCTTGGCTGTGATCTCTGCCACTTCTGTCTTTTGATCCAGCTAAAATCCTTGGCTAATTCTTCCTCAGAGGAGAATGGGAGCTTCCATGCTTTTTTAAACTTAAAACCTATAGGATTTTTTCCCAGATCTTTCAGGAAAAAAAGCAGAAAATTCTTGCTCCAGGATTTGCAAAATCCTTACCTGTCTTCTTCCATCAAAGTCTTTATCCCCAAGGTCTCTTATCCTCTCAACAGGTGTTTCAGCCTCAGGGACCAAGCTCTTTAGAGTAAAGAAATGGGATTCCAGTTATGGATCCTTAGTCTTTAAATGAATGAATGAAGATCATTTATTAAACACTGTGCTAAGCTTTGGGAATAGAAATACAAAAGCAGCTGTTTCTAGCCTCAGGGAGCTTATATTTTAATAGAATAAAATTCCATATAGAGGTTTGGTGGTTAGGGATGAATATTTAAGTCTGGAGAATCACAGGGATGAGGAGTACAACAAGAGGAGATTGATGGACATGCCTTATCAAAGGCAGAGGTAAAATTGATTTTATGACTGTTACCAGAACAAAAGGGAATAAATTGGCCCGAGACAGCAGCCACCTTCTGAAGATGTTCTTGATTGAAGAGGTTTCTCTCTTGGTGGGACTTCTGATGTTTATAATGAGCTTTCCTCTCCAGTGTTAGAAGACTGAATTACTGTAATATCTTTTCTTTCAGGTAACAACAGACAACACAAATGTTAACGTAGGACATATGCCTGAATATGAGAAAGGTGAAAAAGAACATTTTGAAAAAGTGTATCTACCTCTTTTAAAGGGACTAAAAGGAGATAATATTCTCCTTTTTAAAAGATCAATTAGGACAGTATATTTATGTAAGTTCATTAATATATTGATTCTTTGTAATAGAATACTTTGTAAATAGAAAAGATAAGGTAAGGTGCCTGAAATTTTTGACTGACATTTAAGATGATGATAAGAAATTCAGCTAATATTAGCATCTGAATGGTTTTTGTAAAGTACAAACATAGGATTTTTTATCTAGGAAGGTTTTCTGTTATTTTTGGTTTTGAAATTTGCTAATTATTTTTGTCTAGTGGAGAAACACTTTTGAAATAATGCTTGGGAATTATTTTACATTTTAGGTCTTTATGGATCCCTTGGATAATGGTAGATCTGTTTGGGATCAATGTATACATCCATTTATTCTTCTCCTTATCAGTCTTCACTTTTTAATTTCATTAACAGTGATATGTTCCTGCATGGGAAGATGATACTGATAACTCATATGAACATTCTCATTTGTTAGGGCAATTAGGAGGAGTATATATATATATATATATATATATATATATATATATATATATATATATATATATACACACAAGGCACAGGACGGAGCTGAATATGAAGGTATAATATAAAGATGGAGTCAATGGGCAAGAAAGGAAAGTACTGGGAGAAAGGTGAGGGGGAATGAGTGAGCCTTCATTCTCATTAGAAATAGGTCAGAGAGAAAAGAGCATATGCACTCAAAAGGGTGTAGAAATCTATATTATCCTAGAGGGAAAAAAAAAAGAAGAAAAGGATGGGAGAAAGGAGATGGGGGGGTAGGGAGTGTAGGCAATAGAAGAGAGGGAAAATCATGGGAGAGGGTAGTCAGATACAAGACACTTATGAGCAGGGGCAGGGTGAAAGGAGAGAGAGAGAATAGAATTAATGTAGGAACTATGGGAAAAAATATTGAAGCAACTACTCTGATGGACTTATGATAAGGAATGCAATCATCCGAGAGACAGAGGAAGGGGAGTAATGTTTACTTTTACAAGACTATTGTTGTAATGGAAAAATAAATAAATAAACTAAATGTAAAAAAAATTCATTAGCAGGGAGAATAATTTAGTACAGCCAGAACCCAATGCATGGTACAGTAGGTAGAGCATTATGATTTGGAGCTGTGAAACACCTGTGTTCAGATTTTATCTTGTATAGTTACTGAGTGATGGTAGATGAAGAACCCATTATCTCTATGTCTCAGTTTCTTTATTTTCAAAATGGAGTTACTTATAATAATTATTTCACAGGCTCCTTATAAGAACCAAATGAGAAAATGCTTCTAGAACACTGCAAAACTTAAAGGATTGTTAAAATGTCACTGATGAATGACCTTAAAAGCTGATTACAGTCTCATATACTACCTGTCCTCAATTATCCTGTGGTGTTACTCTTTGTTTTTAATTTAATTTTTCCTCTAAAGCTCAATTAGAAAAATTATTAAAGAAAAATTCCTGCATTTTCAATAATGTGCTCTATGGATACATTAAACATATGAAATCAAAGAACTCTCCTTTTTTGTTTGAATTATAGCAAGAATTTTACTTTGAAGAATTTAACCAATTACATGGAAGATTTTTTTCTAACTAGATAACTCAGAGAGTTTAATTTGGGTTTTCTAAGATTTCAGTTGACACACTTTTGTGAATCAGCAAATAAATCAGTTGAATCAATGTCAGGAAAACAAATTAAATAATTTAAAAATAGAATCTTTGTAATTATTTACTTCTGTTATATCATTGTTATATTTTTAGAAATATTTTATTTATTTTGAGTTTTGCATTTTTCCCCTGATCTTGCTTCCCTCCCCCCACCCCCCACAGAAGTCATTCTGTTAGTCTTTTACATTGTTTCCATGGTATAAATTGATATAAGTTGAATGTGATAAGAGAGAAATCAGATCCTTAATGGAAAAAAATAAAGTATAAGAGGTAGCAAAATTACATAATAAGATATCTTTTTTTAAAATTAAAAGTAATAGTCTCTGGTTTTTGTTCAAACTCCACATTTCTTTCTCTGGATACAGATGGTATTCTCCATCACAGAAGGCCCAAAATTGTCCCTAATTGTTGTATTGATGAGATGAGCAAGTCCATCAAGGTTGATCATCACTCCCATGTTGCTGTTAGGGTATACAAGGTTTTTCTGTTTCTGCTCATCTCCTTCAGCATCAGTTCATGAAAATCCCTCCAGGCTTCCCCGAATTCCCATCTCTCCTGGTTTCTAATAGAACAATAGTGTTCCATGACATACATATACCACAGTTTGCTAAGCCATTACCCAAATGAAAGACATTTACTTAATTTCTAATTCTTTGCCACCACAAACAGAACTGCTATGAATGTTTTTGTGCAAGTGATATTTTTACCCTTTTTCATAATCTCTTCAAGGTATAGACCCAGTAGTGGTATTGCTGGCTCAAAGGGTATGCACATTTTTGTTGCCCTTTGGGCATAATTCCAAATTGCTCTCCAGAAAGGTTGGATGAGTTCACAGCTCCAACACCAATGTATTAGTGTTCCAGATTTCCCAGGTCCCTTCCAACAATGATCATTGTCTCTTCTGGTCATATTGGTCAGTCATTATATTTTTAGAAACAAAATCACTTCTGAGCAAACATCCAAACTAAATGCCCTAAAAGGACATTCCTCAAACACCAATTTCTCCATTGTTAAAAAGATATAAGTTTCATTAGCTTTTTTGTTGCTATTTCTGTTTTGTTTATTTTTTGGTGAGGCAACCAGGGTTAAGTGACTTAGCCAGGATCATAAAGCTAGTAAATGTCAAATGTCTGAGGCAGGATATGAACTCAGGATTTCCTGAATCCAGGGTCAGTTCTCTATCTACTGTGTCCCCTAACTTTAGCAATATGTACTTATCTCCATACAATGACTGTTGTATCTGATAAGAGTTTTATTGTTTTGCCATGTTGACTTTTTTTGAGCAGTAATGACTATTGTGAATGTTGTTCTTTTGGTTCTACCTTCTTCTCTCTGCATCACTTCATACTCATGTTTCCCTAAATTCTTCATATATGTCATCCCTATGGTACAGTAAAATCCCTTTATATTCATATGCTGTAATTTGTTCACCTATTCTCCAAGTATTGGAAGCATATTTTCTTTCCAGCTTTTTCTTATCACAAATAGTACTCATAAACATGTTTGCATATAGAAGTCTTTTCTTACTGTCAATCATTTCCTTTAGATATAGTTACAATAATGGAATCACTGGACCAAAGGATATGAACGATTTGGTAAATTTCTTTCATAGTTCCAAATTATTTTTAAGAGCAATCTAACCAAGTCTAATAATATCAGCAATGACTTAGCATTTTTCTGTTTCCACAGTTTTTTCACAAATAATTTTTCTTATAGTTTGCCATCTTTGCTAGTCTGGTAAGTGTGAAGTACTCCATCATGGTTACCTTAATTTGCACTTTCAGATTATTGTTATTTTTTAATATTAAGGGGTTATTGATAGTTTATATTTCTTATTTTGAAAGCTGCTTATGTCCTTTGATCATTAGTCTATTGGGAAATGACTCTTGATTTTAGTGATTTGCATGAATTCTTATAGATTTTTGTATGTCAGACTTTTATCAGTGTTCTTTAATGGAAACATTTTTCACTTATTATCTTGTTTTCTTATTTTGTGTTAATTTTGTTTGTATGAAAGTCTAACTTTCTATAATCAAGATTGTCTCTGTTTCTATGATATTTTTATTTTTTCTTTTTTGGTTTTTGCAAGGCAATGGGGTTAAATGACTTGCCCAAGGTCACACAGGTAGGTAATTATTAAGTGTCTGAGGTCGGATTTGAACTCAGGTTCTTTTGACTCCAGGGCTGGTGCTTTTCACTGTACCACCTAGCTGCCCAGGTATCTATTTTTAAAAAAAAATCCTTTTATAGCAATTATTTTTGCCAATTAGAGAGTTCCTTCTCCTGTAGTTGGTTGATTTATTTTTATTTTTCTGAAAGGTGAGGCTATATACATAATGAGCAGATTACTTTTTTTTTTTGCTTTTGGCATATTGGGAACCAAAAATCCATTATGTATATAGAGAATATGTGTATGGATTTTGTCTTCCAGGTAATGCTTTCCTGATCTGAGTTCAGGTCTAATATTTTAATGTAGATTGTAATAATGGTATCTATCTCTCATAGAGAAAAACTGACAACTTTTTTTCTCCCTCCATCCTAAGGAATAAACCTAAAACCTTCCCTCAACTTTAAAAATATCATAGAAGGAACCAAAAACTTCAATAAAGATTTGCTAATTGGAGAGGGGGAATTCTTCAAAGTATTCAAGATAGAATTTCAAAATGGAACATATGCTGTTAAGTTATTTAAACAGGTATGGAATATAATTATAACAATCATATAGCATTTATAATTGTTACAATATGAAACTGGTTCAATTTACATGCATGTTTCATTCTACAATGCCACTTTTCTTCCTTTACTCCATTTTTCTTAATTTCAAAAGCAAAGTTATATTTTAGCACATTCTATAAATGTTTGGACTTCCAGCTTCAACTCCTCTTGTAAGTCATTTGTGCATTCAGGACTCTAGAGTTAGCCTGGAGGAGTTGAAGGATCTTTTCTAATGCTGTAGCTCATAAGCCTCCTATATTGTGCTTCCCTTCATCTTTATTAGTTGACATCAGTTAGTCAATCACTGAATTGACTTCTAGAAAAGATTGGCTTTTAGAAAAGATTCTAAGATTGGCAGCAAGGTGATGTAGAATAAAGAGCACCAGATTTGGAGTCAGGAAAAGCATCTTCCTGAGTTTAAATCTGGTCACCCTGGGCAGGTCACTTAACCCTCTTGGCCTCAGGTTTCTCATCTATTAAACGAATTGGAGAATGAAATGGCAAATCTCTCTAGTATCTCTGTCAAGAACACCCTATAATTAAGCATTTGTAAAAAACAACAAAAACCCAAAAGAGGACACAAAGAGTCAGGTATGACTGAAACAACTCAACAATGACAACAAAATTTACTAAAATTTACACAGAATTCTGTGACATACTCATAAAAAGAATATAGAGATTTTTTAAAAAATATTTTGTTTTCCAATTATATACAATAGTAGTTTCTATCTATCATTTTTATAAGGTTAGAATTTTACAGTTCCCCCTCCCCATACACACACACACACACACAAACACATGCACACACACACACATGCACACACACACACAAACACACACAGAAGGCAGTCTAATAATCTTCACATTGTTTCCATGCTATACCTTGACTGAAATTGAATGTGTTGAGAGAAAAAACAAAATATTGGAGATAGCAAAATTATGTAGTATATAAAACAACTTTTTTAAAAACAAAATTGAAGTTAGTAGTCTTTGGTCTTTGTCTAAACTCCACAGTTCATTCTCTGGATACAGATGGCATTCTCCATTGCAGACACTCTATAATTGTCCCTGATTATTGCACTGATGGAATGAGCAAGTCCATTAAGATTGATCATCATCCCCATGTTGCTGTTATGGTGTACAATGTTCTTCTGGTTCTGCTCATCTCACTCAGCATCAGTTCATATAAGTCTTTCTAGGCTTCTCTGAAATTCCATCTGGTTTCTAATAGAACAATAGTTTTCCATAACATACATATACCACAATTTGTTCAATCATTCCCCAGTTAATGGACATTCCCTCAATTTCCAATTCTTTGCCACCACAAACAGAACTGCTATGAATATTTTTATACATGATGTTTTTACCCCTTTTCATGATCTCTTCAGGGTATAGACCCAGCAGTTGCAAAGCTGGCTCAAAGGGTATGCACATTTTTGTTGCCCTATGAGCATAATTCCAAATTCCTCTCCAGAAATGTTAGATGAGTTCCTAGCTCCACCAACAATGTTTTAGTGTCCCAGATTTCCCATATTCCTTCCAACATTGATCATTGTTCTTTCTGGTCATATTGGCCAATCTGAGATGTATGTGGTGGCACATTAGAGGTACTTTAATTTGCATTTTTCTCTAATCAGTAATGATTTAGAGCAATTTTTCATATGATTATGAATAGCTTTGTTTTCCTCATCTACAAATTGCCTTTGCATATCCTTTGACCATTTATCAATTGGGAATGGCTTGTTTTCATATAAATTTGACTCAGTTCTCTATATATTTCAGAAATGAGTCATTTGTCAGAAATAGTAGTTGTAAAAATTGTTTCTCAGTTTACTACATTTCTTTTGATCTTGGTTACAGTGGTTTTAGTTGTGCAAAAGCTTTTTAATTTAATGTAATCAAAATTTTCTAGTTTGTTTTTAATGATGTTCTCCATCTCTTCCTTGATCATAAACTGTTTCCCTTTCCATAGATCTGACAGGTAAACTACTCCTTGATCTCATAGTTTGCTTATAATTTTGTCTTTTATGTTTAAATCCTGGACCCGTTTTGATCTTATCTTAGTATAGGGTTTGAGATGTTGGTCTAATGCAACTTGCTGCCAACTACTTCCAATTTTCCCAACAGTTTCTATCAAAAAGAGAAAGCTGGGTTTTTTGGGTTTATCAAACAGCAAATTACTATAATCATTTCTTGCTATCTCTTTTGCGCCTAGTCTATTTCACTTATCTACCATTCCATTTCTTAGCCAATACCAGACAGTTTTGATGACTGATGTTTTATAATATAATTTTATATCTGGTAAGGCTAAGCCACCTTCTTTTGTCCTTTTTTTCCCATTAAATACCTTAATGTTCTTGATATATTGTTTCTCCATATTCGTTTAGTCAAAATTTCTTCTAGTTCATTAGAGTAATTTTTTAGAAGTTTGATTGACATGGTGCTAAATATGTAGTTTAATTTAGGTAGAATTGTCATTTTTATTATATTAGCTTGGCCTATCCATGAGCAGTTGATATTTGTCCAATTACTTAAATCTGATTTTATTTGTGTGAAAAGTGTTTTATAGTTGTTTTCATAGAGTTTCTGAGTCTGCCTTGGCAGCTAGACTCCCAAGTATTTTATGTTGTCTGAAGTTATTTTAAATGAGATTTCTTTTTCTAGCTGCTGTATCTTGCAAGTAATATATAGAATGATGAGGATCTATGTAGGTTTATTTTATATCCTGTGACTTTGCTAAAGTTGCTTATTGATTCCAGTAGTTTTTAGATGATTTTTTAGGATTCTCTAGGTATACCATCATGTCATCTGCAAATCTCTTTGTTTCTTCTTTCCCAATTCTAATTCTTTAAATTTCTTTTTCTTCTCTCATTACTGAAGCTAACATTTCTAATACAATATTGAATAGTAGTGCTGATAACAAGCATCCTTGTTTCACCCCTGATATTGGAAATGCCTCTAGCTTTCCCCATTCCATATAATGCTTGTTGATGGTTTCAGATAGATACTGCTTATCATTCTAAGGAACAATGCATTTATTCCTATGCTATCTATTGTTTTTAGTAGGAATGGGTGCTGTGTTTTGTCTGAGGCTTTTTCAGCATCTTGAGATAATCATATGATTTCTGGTAGATGTGTTATTGATATAGTCAATTATACTAACAGTTTTCCTAATATTGAACCATCCCTGCATTCCTGGGATAAAACATACTTGGTCTTAGTATATTATCCTAGTGATAACTTTGCTGTTATAACTTTGCTAAGATTTTATTTAAGATTTTTGTATCCATATTCATTAGAGAAATTGTTCTATAATTTTCTTTCTGTTTTGACTCTTCCATATTGGTGTCATAGAATGAGTTAATCAGAGTTCCTTCTTCACCTATTTTTCCAAAGAGTTTTATATAGAATTAGTACTAACTGTTCCTTAAATGTTTGATAGAATCCACTTGCGAATTCATCTTACCCTGGAGATTTTTTCTTAGGGAATTCAATGATGGTTGTTAAATTTCTTTTTCTAAGATAGGGTCATTTAGGCATTTAATTTACTCTTCATTTAACCTGGGAAATTTATATTTTTGCAAATATTTATCCATTTCACTTAGATTATCAAATTTATTGGCATACAGTTGGGCAAAATAGTTCTGAATTATTACTTTAATTTCCTCCTCATTGGTGGTGAGATCACCTTTTTCATTATACTTGTAATTTGGTATTCTCCTTTCTTTTTTAAAAACAAATTAACCAAAGTTTTATCAATTTTATTGATTTTTTTCATAAACTCAGCTCTTGCTTTTATTTATTAATTCAATAGTTTTCTTGCTTTTGATTTTATTAATTTCTCCTTTAATTTTTAGAATTACTAATTCAGTATTTAATTGGAGGTTTTTAATTTGTTCTTTCTCAAATTTTTTTAGTTGCATCCTTAGTTCATTGATTTCCTCTTTCTCTATTTTATTCATGTAAGCACTTAAAGATACAATATATATCCCTGAATAACTGTTTTGGCTGCATCCCGTAGGTTTTGGTATGTTGTCTCATAATTGTTATTATCTAGGATGAAATCATTAATTCTATCTATAATTTGTTGTTTGATCCATTCATTCTTTTTTTTTTTTATATTTTTGCAAGGCAAATGGGGTTAAGTGTCTTGCCCAAGGCCACACAGCTAGGTAATTATTAAGTGTCTGAGGTTGGATTTGAACCCAGGTACTACTGACTCCAGGGTCGGTGCTCTATCCATTGTGCCACCTAGCTGCCCCTTGATCCATTCATTCTTAAAAATGAGGCTGGGGTGGCTAAGTGGCGCAGTGGATAGAGCACTGGCCCTGGAGTCAGGAGGACCTGAGTTCAAATCCAGCCTCAGACACTTAATAATTGCTACACACCTAGCTGTGTGCCCTTGGGCAAGCCACATAACCCCATTACCTTGCAAAAACCTAAAAAACAAAATGAGGCTATTTAGTTTCCAATTAGGTTAGGTCTATCTCTCATGGCCCATTATTGCACAGGATTTTTATTGCATTATGATGTGATTCACTATTTCTGCCTTTCTGCATTTGATTATGAAGTTTTTATGCCCTAATACATGGTCAGTTTTTGTGTAAGTGCCATGTACTGCAGAAAAAAGAGTATATTTCTTTCTATCCCCATTCAATTTTTTTTAACATTTAATATTTATTTATTCTCATTTTGTACAAATAATTTTTAGACACTAATAAAATATTCTTGTTTAAGAGTAAACAAAATACCCCCTCCCCACAAAAAATATAGAGTTGCTTGAGCAATAAAGTAAAGGGGAGAGAAAGAAAATTAAAATTAAAAAAAATAGTAATAATTGTAGGTATGGCCAGGTGGCAAAATGGACAGAGCACCAGCACTGGAGCCAGGAGCACCTGAACCCATATCTGGACCCATACACCCAACAATCAGCCAGCCATGTGGCATGCAAGCCACCCCAACCCCACTACCCTGCAAAAACCAAAAAGAAAAAAAAGAAAAAAAGATCCAAAATAAAATAAAATAGTAATAATAGTAGGGGTGGCTGGGTGGCACATAGAGCATTGCTTGAGCCAGGAGCACCTGGGTCCAAATCCGGCCTCAGACACCCAACAATCACCCTGTTATGCGGCCCCAGGCAGGCCACCCAGCCCCATTTGCCCCGCACCCCCCAAAAATAATAATAATAAAAAATGTGCTTCAGTCTGTGTTCCAACACCAACAACTCTGTCATGGGTGGATCACATTCTTTATGATAAGTCCATCACAAAAGTTACTTCCATATTTTTCCACTGTTGCCATTGCTGATCGCAACTCCCTCCTTTCGTATTTCTCCACTACCATGTACTATATTTTCTCTCTCCTTTCACTCTGACTCTGCTGTAGGGTAGCTGAGTGGCGCAGCAGACAGATCCCTGGTCCTGGGGCCAAGAGGCCACGAGCCCCCCACCACCCAGCATCCACTTGGCCCTAAGGTGTCAGACAGGCCATGCAATCCCAGCCCCTTGCAAGAAGTAAAAAAGAAAATGTGTTATATTTGACCACTCTCCCACCATGGTCCATCCTCTCCTCCATCACTCACATACCCTCTTCCCCCTGTTCCCCCCTCTCCTTCTTACTCCAGATGCCTATACCCCATTGAGTATATAAGCTGTTTCCTCTCCTAGCCACCTCTGATGAGAGCGAAGATTCCCTCATTCCCCCTTGTCTTCCCCCCTTCCATATCATTGCAATAGCTCATTGTAATAAAGAAAAATCTTATATGAAATATCTTGGCCTATTCCCCCTCTCCTTTTTCTTTCTTCCATTACATTTCCCTTTTTTCTATTGACTCCATTTTTTCACCATATTTTATCTTCAAATTCAGCTTTCTCCTGTGCTTCAACTATAAAAGCTCCTTCTATCTGCTTTATTAACTGAGAAGGTTCATATGAGTATTATCAATGTCATTTTTCTATGCAGGAATACATGCAATTCATCATCATTAAGTCCCTCATATTTCCCCTTCTCTTCCAATCTCTATGCTTCACCTGAGTCGTGTATTTGAAGATCAAAACTTCTGTTCAGTTCTGGCCATTCCAACAGGAACATTTGAAATTCCCTTGGTTCATTGAAAGTCCATCTTTTCCCCTGGAAAAGGACATTCAGCCTTGCTGGGTAGTTGATTCTTGGCTGCATTCTAAGCTCTTTTGCCTTCCAGTATATTATATTCCAAGCCCTACAAACTTTTAATGTAGTTGCTGCTAAGTCCTGTGTGATCCTGACTGCACTTCCATGATATTTGAATTGTGTCCTTCTGGCTGCTTGTAATATTTTCTCTTTGACTTGGGAATTTTGGAACTTGGCTATAATATTCCTAGGGGTTGCTTTTTTGGGATCTCTTTCTCAGGGGAAATCGGTGGATTCTCTCCATTTCTATTTTGCCCTCTGCTTCTAAGATATCAGGGCAATTTTCCTGTAGTAATTCTTTGAAAATGATGTCAAGGCTCTTTTCCTGATTATGACTTTCAGGTATTCCAATAATTTTTGAATTATCTTTCCTAAATCTGTTTTCCATATCAGTTGTTTTTTTTTCAGTGAGATGTTTCACATTTTCTTCTAATTTTTCATTTTCATGGTTTTGAAGTAATGAGTCCCGATTTCTCATAAATTCATCAGTCTCCCTGAGTTCTCTTCCTTGTCTGAAGGATTTGTTTTCCTGAGAGAGTTTTCTTATCTCTTTTTCCATCTGGCCAATTTTGCATTTTAAAGCTTTCTTCTCCTCAAAACCTTTTTGAACTGTTTTATCCATTTGACCTAAGCTGATTTTTAGCATGCTATTTTCTTCAGCATTTTTTTGGATTTCCTTGACTAGGCTGCTGACTTCATTTTCATGTTTTTCCTGCATCTCTCTCATTTCTTTTCCCAGTTTTTCTTCTAACTCCCTCATTTGATTTTTCAAAGTCTTTTTTTGAGCTCTGTCATAGCCTGATCCCAGTTTCTGTTTTTCTTCGAGTCTTTAGATGCAAGAGCTTGTGTTTCCTCATCTTCAGACTGAGTATATTGATCCTTCTTGGGATCATAGATAATGTATTTCTCAATGGTGTTCCTGTTTTTTCTCTGCTTGCTCATTTTCCCAGCCTAAGCCTGTTTTGGGGGTGCTTCCTGAGCTTTTGGGTCACTCCCACAAGTGTCTCAGTGTGTGAGGCTCTGTCCTCTCTCCTTGTCTGTGAATGACCATATACGCCCCCCTGTGCCACGGGGCTGAGGTGGGGGGGGGGCCCTGTTGTTCTATGGGGGGGGCCTAGACTGCAATCAGGATCTGAATGTGTTCAGAGCCCCAGCGTCCTGTTCTAGGGGCAGAGGACAGAGCTCGGCAGTCTCTCTTCACTCCCCTCCCTCAGTTCAATGGGCTCATGCCCTGGGGGCTCCTGCTTACAGCTCCACCTGCTTATGTTTCCTGGATCTTGAATGCAGTGGCCATGCTGCTCATTGTATGCTCTGAGGGCTGGATTTCACATGCTTGCTCTGGCCGAGGTCCTCCGCTGTTCCCCCAATTTGTGCTCGGTGCTCCCTGGGGCATAGCTCAGGAAACTCCCCTGCTGCTGTGAGCTGCGACTCCCAGTGCCCTGGGGCTGCCTCCAGGAGGCTGAAGTTCTTTCACTCTGACGGGCCACCCCTCTGTCGGGTCGCCCCTCCAACCCCAGGGAGCAGAGCCTTTCTGCTCTTTTCCAGGTTACCTTGAGTAGAACTGCTTCACTGGGTCCCTCTGTGGGTTCTGTCTCTGGAAAATTTAGTTAAAGTCCTTAGTTTTGAAGATTTATGAGAGAGAGAGCCTAAGACACAATCCGTTCTTGTCCCCATCTTGGCTCTGCCCCCCCATTCAATTTTTTCCAAAGGTCTATCATGTCTAGGTTTTCTAAATTTCTACTTACCTCCTTAATTTCCTTTTTGTTTATTTTATTGTTAGATTTATCTAGATCAGAGAGAGGGAGATTGAGGTTTCCCACCAGTAGTGTTTTGCTGTCTGTAACTCATTTAACTTCTCTAAGAATTTGGATGCTGTACCACTTGGTATATACATATTTTGTATTGAAATTGCATCATTGTCTATGGTACCTAGGAGGATATAGTTTCCTTCCTTATCTCTTTAAATGAAATCTATTTTTGCATCTGCTTTGTCTGAAATAAGGATTGCTACCCCTACCTTTATCACTTCAGCTGAAGCATAATATATATTCTGCTCCAAACTTTTACCTTTACTCTATATGTATCTCTCTGCTTTAAATTAGTTTCTTGTAAGCGGTATATTATAGAATTCTGGTTTATAATCCACTCTGGCATTTGCTTATGTTTTATGGGAGCATTCATCCTATTCACATTCAAAATTACAATTATTAACTCTTTATTCCCCTTTGTGCTATCTTCCCTCTCTTTGTATTTCCCCCTTTTTTACCTTATCCATATTCCATAGTATTTTGCTTCTGAATACCCCCTTCTTCAGAGTATTTGCCCCCTTATATCCAACCCCACCCATTTTTTGTCCTTTCCCTTTGTCCCTTCTTCCCTTCCTCCCCCTTTTCTCTTTTAATACGTGAGAGGTAAGGTATGTTTCTTAACTTAACTGAGTGTGTGTATTTGAATCCTTCTTTGAGCCAAATCTGATGAGAGTAAGATTCAGGGGGATTTCACCTCCTCCCTTCTTCCCCTCTATTGCAAAGGTCCTTTGTACCTCTTTATGTAATGTGATTCATGCCATTCAATCTCCTCCATCCTCCTGTCTCTTTACTGTTACTCTTTTTAAGGAGATATTGTTTTTAAATCATTTTATCAGAGTCACAGACAAGTCATGAATGTCTATTACTTCTGGCTAAGTATATTCTCTCTAATAGATTTACAATTCTCAAGAATTATGATAATCTTTCTCCTAGTTGGGGATATAGCTATTCTCATGTTATTGGATAGAAGTTTTTTTCTTTTCCCTTTTTTACTTTTTCATGTGTCTCTTGAGTCTCCTGTTTAAAGTCTAAATTTTCTATTTAACTGTGGTCTTTTCATCAGGAAAAGTTGGAAGTCTCCTACTTTGTTAAATGTGCATCTTTTCCCCTGAAGAGAAGGCTCATCTTTGCCTGATAGTAAATCCTTGGCTGTATTCCAAGCTCCCCTGCTCTTCAGAATATCATATTCTAAGCCCTTCGATCCCTTAATGTTGATGTAGCCAGGTCCTGTGTAATCCCGACTGTAGCTCCTTGGTATCTAAATTGCTTCTTTCTGGCCACTTGCAGGATTTTCTCTTTTATCTGATAGTTCTGGAATTTGGCCACAACATTCCTTGGTGTTTTCATTTTGGGATCCCTGTCATGAAGGGATCAATGTATTCTTTTAATAACTATTTTGCCCTCTGGTCCCATGATATCAGGACAATTTTCCTTCAATAGATCCTGAAATATTGACCCAGCCTTTTTTTTTATCCTCAGTCTTTTAAAGAAGCCAATGATTCTTAAGTTGTCTCTTCTGGATCTATTCTCTAGGTCTGCCATTTTGCTGATGAGTTTCTTTTTGCATTTTCTTCTAGGTTTTTGATTTTTTTGGTTTTGTTTAACACATTCTTGTTATCTCATGAAGTCATTAGTTTCCACAGATTCCAATCTTTCTTTTGTCGAGAAGAATTTTCTTCATTTACCTTTTGCAACTCCTTTTTTGGTCAATTTTAATTTTGGAGGAGTTTTCCATTTTCCCAATTGTATTTTCCAAGAATTTGTTTTCCTGTTGCAAAGTGTTAATTTTTTCTTGAGTTTCTTTTTCCAATTTTCCCAATTGATGTTTGAACTTCTTCCTAATCTTTTCTAAGAAGTCTTTCTAGGCTGGAGACCAATTCATATTCTCCTCAGAAGTTCTAGATCTCTCTGAGTTAGGATCTTTGTTTTCAAGGTAGCTCTTGATGGTACCCCCTGCTGCTGGCTTTTCTTCATTTTCCTTGGATCTTGTTTTGGGGATGGGGTTGGTTCACAGACCCTTAGGGTTGAAATCCCTTGAAGTTCACTGGGTTTAATAACTCCCAGTAGGCCAGCCAATAGGGGGCGCTAGAGGCTTTCTCTGGCATGTTTGTGACCTTGATTGTGGCCCATTCCCTATGGGAGGGAGGAGCAGCAGGGTCTGGATTATCCTGGAACAATGTGGAATTGGCCCTCAGGCTATATAGTTAATCTCATTATTCACTCAGTACTGAGAGAGTTCTGCTGTCCACACCTGAGCCTGGGGGTGGGGGGTGTCTACTTTTACTGTATTTACTCTGGGAAGAGTTCCTTTCTCCCACAGGAATGGGGCAGAGACTCAACTGGAAACATGGTGGGGGACTCCATTGAAAATTTGGGGCTCCAGCCCTGATCTTCCAGACCAGCTGGGCTAACTAGATTGATGACTAACTGCTGCACTGGAGCTCTCCTGCCTGCCACTCACATAGCCAATGCGGCTGCATTCCAAGCTCCCTTGCTCTTCAGAATATCATATTCCAGGGCCCTTTGACCCCAGTCTCAGCCCACCACCCCAGGCTGGCTCTCTGCTCTGTGCTTGGTTCATCCACACTTGCCTGTGACCGACTTTGTTGGTAGATGTTCTCCTAGCTTCTTTTTCCTGGTCTTTGTAGATCTAAATTTTGTTAAGAGACTTGATTCATATTAGTTCTGAGGGAACACCAGGAAACCTTAGCACAGAGCCTTGCTTCTCTCTGCCATCTTGACTGGACTGGAAGGTATGTATAGATTTTAGGAAAACGTGGGTGTCAGTATAAAAGCAAATATGACAAAGGAAGCTGCTCACACAGTTTGTAGAAGTTGTTTTGGAGAGTCCTTCAGATTTTCATAGGCATGGTATAGTTTTTCTGCTAGCTCCCTCTAGGAATTGAATCTGCCTTTCCTCATCATATGCAGAGTATCATTGCCTCTTGATCATTGTTCAGGGGATACTATTAGGATACTGATGCAAAAGTCCAAATTGCCTGGCCTCCCAGAGTTCATGAGGAGGGACAAGAGGACTTGGACCAAAGGGAGAACAGGAAGAGATCAAGGCTGAGGAGCTTTAATCTTTCCCAAGTGATTTTTTTTTACAAGATCTATTGTCTTGGCACACCACTCACTCCATTTTTTGAATCCAACTAGCTCACTGACAGACTTCTTATTCAACTTCACTTCAGTTCTTTCAATAGCTTTCAGATGACATCTATACTGATAAAGGATATCTCACACTTGTCTAAGACTTATCATTGATTGATTAAGTTGAAGTGCCACATCTTGATCATAATTAGTAAACTAGCTTTGTTCTTACATAGTTAAAGTGTCAGTACATCTTATCATTTACTCTAATGGGAGTTATTGTCTAGGCTGAACCCTTCCCTTAAATATGAATATGTCAAAAGTATTCATAGATATTGTAATCCCCTATTTCTTCCCCATTATTTAGGGGGCTTAAATTGAGTAGGATTTTCTGAGATCCTGGGTGAATGTGGAGAAAGAATTAGGAAGTGGTTGTCTAACTGGCAGGAAATATAAGATGGCCTCAATAGCTTACTTTTGCTTAAATCTGTGGCAATAAGGATGTTTATGACAATGGTAGCTAAAATTCTTTTAGTACTTCAAAATTTATAAAACTAGTAACATACATTATTTCACTTGAGTTTTCTGCCTACCCTGATGAAGATTTTCTTCAAACATCAACAAGTACTTTGTGGTTTGTTGGGTTTTTTTTTGGACAATTTCACTTAAGTTTTTAGATTCAATACCTATCAGTTTTCAAGAAACTGTCTCAACAGGCATTGTGATCTTATCTAGACATATTTACTAGGGTAAATTAAAAAGAATTTCTTATTAGCATCAATTTCAGTTATAATGGTAGTATGTATTCAGTAGAAGCATTGGGATCCAAGGGAGGAGAAAGAAGAAAGTTCAAGAAGCTACCCCCTGGGGCAGCTAGATGACACAGTGGAAAGAGCACAGATCCTGGAGTCAGGAGGTCCTGAGTTCAAATTTGACCTCAGACATTTAAGAATTACCTGTGTGACCTTGGGCAAGTCACTTACATTGCCTTGCAAAAAAAGGTATTTCTTTTTTTGCCTTTTCCCTATTTATAGGACCAGATTAGAGAGCAGCAGTGTGTTTTTTTGGAAGGGAATAAAGAGGAGGACCTTTTTTTGTAGTTTCTTCCCCCTGCAAAGTTGGTGGCATCAAAAATTGCTTCAAAGCATTATGAGTTCAGGTCATAGACTAGAGACCTGAAAATGAATTCTAATATGCCAAAAGATGTCATAAAGCAGGGTAATGATAGATTGCCTGTAGAAGCCTTTGGTAGAAGCAGCTTTGCATATCCACTCAATCTGAGAGGAGAGTTCATGGGCAATCCTCTTAAAAACTAATTTCTTTGTTTAGAGGAAGGGGATTTCTTAGTCTATATCAGACTTTGGGGATTACTTAGAGGGTCATTGCTAATTTAAGAGTTTGAGTATTGAACCTACAGAGAGGAAGATTTCAGGAACAATGTGCATGGGGGGGGGGGGAAGAGGATCACCTTATATGTCCCCTGAAACTAGAGACTAGAGTCATGCATGGATGGGGAGAGTAGGACAAGAGATTTGGATCATGTCATCCCTGGCTCTTAAACAGACTTATTCAGACAATGTAGATCTGCAAGGAAGGGAGTTGTCTGACTAGTAACTTTAAAATATGTTTGCCTTCCAGTGGGGGAAATCCAAACTATTGGGGATACTAGGAATGTTGAAGGGACTTTATAGGATCTTGTGAAAGGGGAGAAGTTTGAGATTCATCAAAATATTTGTATGTTATCAAGATGTCAACCCTAATTTCAGTTCCTTTTGAGGGACACCAGTATGAACACTTTATGTTTCTATTCATAAACTCTTGTAATTCTTTTATATCTTCTATTTCTAGTAGGGTGAGATAAAGGCTGTCCTCTTTTCATAAATAAAAAAAAGAACAGACAATCAAAACACAAAGCACAGTACAGCAAGGAAACACCTTAGCAGGGAGAAAGCCCCATAAATTGTAGTCGTGACACAGAAATGAATCATAGTCTAGAAATTAGTGAGAGATATTAAGTTAGAGGAACCAAGACTACTTGTTGCTTGTTGTGTATACACACATTTCTCCAAATAAATTTTTTTTAGTCAGGTTTGCACAAAAAAAGTGGTTTTAGGAGGTTGTTATCCCAAGCTTCCTGAGATGAACAGTTTAAGGTAGCAATAGAGGATGCTAGATGGTACAGGGGAGAGAGAGCACATGACATCAGGAAGACCTGAGTTCAAATCTGGATTCAGACTGTGAAGACAGACTGTGTGATACTCAACAAGTCCTTAAAACCTGTCTGCCTCACCCTCCTCATCTATACAATGGGGATAATAATACTACCAATCAGGTTTTTTTTGGAGGATCAAATTAAGCACTTAATAAATATTTGTTTTCTTTCTTCCTTTACAAAGAGAGGAAATTTTTTTCCAAATGAAAGGATATATCTGGGTCCTGTCTATATATATATATATATATATGTGTGTGTGTGTGTGTGTGTGTGTATCGATAGATAGACAGACAGATCTGTGTGTATATAAAAATGCATCTATACATATGCACATATAAATATGCATATGTGTGTCTTATGTATGCATATATTACACACATATATGTATATGTGTATAACTCTATCTCTATTCACACATGTGTGCATTTATCTCTTTCTCTGTCCCTCCAACACCCAAAATATACAGAGCTCATCTTTAAAGATGCACATGTATCATACAAGGGGGGGGGGAATCTAAGAATCTTTTTTTTTGAAGTAAGCTTTATTGATTACTTTTGCCATTATATCTCAGTTATTCTGGAGAAAAAAACAATACCCTCTCCCTGTCCACATTTGACTCCTCCTCCCTTGTTACACAAAAGCAACAACAACAATTTAAATCACAAGAGGTAGTGACCATAATTGACAATGTAATCTTGTGCTGTAGTTACCTTCCCCTTCTCTGTGACAAATATGTTTCACATTTACATATATCTTACCACATACATATGGAGCTATGTATAGATATTTATATGTGTATGAATTTATTGTTACATATGTTAATGTCAAATATATAACAAATGTTAACTATATATAAAATTTAACAATGTAATAACATAATTGCTCTGTTTCTTTGCTTTTTTGTTTATTTTCTGTGCGTTAAAAAAAAGTACTCAGGGGGACATAGCTACCATTATACATTGTAGTTTTTGAGTCATTTTCAATACATCCAATGCTTCATGATCCCATTTGGGCTTTTCTTGACAAAGATTCTAGAGTAATTCCTTCTCCAGTTCATCTATATTGTTGAGGAACTGAGGCAAAAAGGTATTAAGTGACTTGCAGTGTCACATTAAGTATCTGAGGCTAGATTAGAACTCAGGAAGATGAATCTTTTTGACTCCTAATACTCTATCCACTGTACCACCTAGCTACCATTATTATTTATTTATTAGTGATTATTATTATTTATTTCATATATATTTATATGCTTTTCCCATTAGAATGCATGCTTTACAACTAGGAATTCTTTTATTTGCATTCCCCACATCTATCAGAGTGTTAGATATATAGCAGGCACTTAATAAACGCTTATTGACTATTGATTGTGAGGTAGGATTTGAATCCACTTCTTCCTGACTCGAACACTGACTTCTAACCACCACAATTTGCTGCCTTTCTACATATCACTCTACGAATAAATTAGACTCCTAGATATTTGCCAAGCCAAGAACAAGTTGTCCCATCCTGCTGGAGAGCTCAGGAGCTGAACCTCATTTGACTCAACCTGGTTAACATACTGATTTTACTCATACTGAGAGACAGAATCGGCGAAATCTTACAATCCAGGCAAGCCCCAGTTTGGGGATGGCGGCTGCAAGCTAAGCATTTCTTTCTTGCATTCCACCAAGGAGTGACCCAAAATCTGGGTTGTTACTGTAACTCAAATCAATAAGCGATTTGTTCTGATCAAAGTGGAATTATTTGATATTTGAAGCATTGTGCTGATCTGCATAATGAAGTAGTTTGAATATTAAATTTACTCATGAGTTAATGACACTGAAGCATTTCAGATTTGTACTTTTTCTTTATAATTATATCCAAGTTTGTTTTTTGTTGTTGTCACAATATGTAGGAGAAAACTACACAGGATAACAAAAATTGGAAGATGTTTTTCTCAGAGCTTAGAGTTTTGAATTTGTGAGTATATTTTCTATCTTCAATTTCTCCAGTTTCTATTTCCTTACTGCCATATCTAAAATATTGGTTAATATTTGGTAGTGTGCTCCATAAGGTAAGTTTTAAAAGAGACCATTTATATTACTAGTACAAATATATTTTAACTAGGGCATTATATCTCGGCCAAAGGGCAGGAAGCTAAGTAGCACCATGATGCCCAGATGCCGGACCTGGAATCAGAAAGATTCAAATCCAGCCCCAAACACTTATTAGCTATGAGCCCTGGCAAATCCCTTAACTGCTGTGTGCCTCAGTTTCCCCTTCTGTAAAATGGAGGTAATAACAGCATCTACTTCCCTTGGTTGTTGTGATGTAAGATAATAATTAGAAAGTACTTAGCATAATGTCAGTCACATAATAACTGCTAAATAAATGTTTATTGTTATTATTATTATTATTATTATTGGATCTCAAATACTTTATAAAACACTATATTGTGACATATTTTGTAGCACATTGGGGTTTCTTTTTCTCCTTCTTCAGACACATGCCACATGGACTATTATGTGTTTTTTTCAACCTTAGCTTTACTTTAAAAATTGAACTTTAGACAAAGGGATCAAGTGCTATTGAAGTAAATATTGTTTTCTGAGAATTCATTCCCATGTCTGGATGTCCTTGAAGACTTCATTTTCACATAAAAGCATTTGTGTAGCCTGGTTTGAAAAGGGATCTTTTATATAAAGATAATATTTGTATTTATGAACAATATAATATAATATATAATATAATATATGTAGACATTTATATAGAGATGATATTTTTCTCAGATGTTTTCAGAATTAACATGTAGAGGGAACATGAACCTTAGGCTTAACTTTGATCTTAATCCTATGACCAACAATTTAGATACCTTAAAGATTCATGTGTATGGTATAAGGGAGGGAAAAAAATTAAGAATCCTTTTTTCAAATGTTCTTTTTTAATTATTGTTTTTGTGAGACAATGGGGTTAAGTGACTTGCCCAAGGTCACACAGCTAGGTAATTATAAGGATCTGAGTTTGGATTTGAACTCAGGTCCTCCTGATTCTAGGGCTGGTGCTCTATCCACTGCGCCACCTGGCTACCCCCAAGAATCATTTTTTCAAAAAAGTAAGCCTCGTTATTGCTTCTTGTCATTACATCACAATTATTTCAGAGGAAAAAAAATTCTATCCCTGACCACATTGATCTTGTCCTTAATAATAAACAACCCCCCCCCAAATCATACAATACAATGATCAAAGTAGACAATATATGTAATCATGTGTTCTAGTTGTATTCTGCTTTTCTGCATTAAAGTGGAAGGAATTTTTCATTATCTGTTTTCTTAAGACCAAAGCATCAATATTAATGATTAGGGCTTCTGTAAAAAAAAAAAATGTTTTTTAAAACATGCTATCCCATCATGTTTCAATTCCTTCCTCCTACTCCCTTTCCCTCTTGGCAATATAAATCTTACCTTCCAAACCTAGCTGAAATCCTAGTTCCTCATTTATTCCTTTATTTGTAGCAATGTGATGATATTTTTGTCCTTCATTCTCAAAGAAGACCATGACATAAGAGAAGTGATGTCATGACAAGCATATGAATTGGATTTGAGTGAGGGGATGCTGGGCTAAGTCACTGGCCTCACTTTTTCCTCCAGTGCCATCTGGGTCCAGTGGCCCAGATATGAATCAGGATGACTGGAGATGGCCCTGGATGTGAGGCAATCAGGGTTAGGTGACTTGTCCAAGGTCACACGGTTATTACGTGTCTGAGGCTGGATTTGAACTCAGGTCCTCCTATCTGTCATTGGTCTTTCACAACAACTAGCTGCTTGCCATTACTAGCAGGGTTTTAGGATTAATTTTCATTTAAGCTTCTGCTTACTTTTCTTTAATTCTGGAAGCACAGTTCTGCCATTCAGTTCTCTCAGTATGGAAGTCAAAAGGTTTTTTTTTTTTAAGAATTCTCTTTATCGCCTTTCTTTACTAGATAAGATAACAAGATATTTTTCTTAGAAAAGAAGTTCTCTTTACCCTCCTTATCTTTGTACTTCAGCCAGTCTCTCTTCCATCATGACAGTTAATGTAGAATGACAGTTAAAATGCCCCTATCTCAAAATTGTAATCCTTTTTTGAAAAATTAAATTGCAAAATCAGATTTTTCCACTTAAGGGAAATTAGTTAGTACTAATTATGTTGAACTTCTTTATAGCTCAACTATTCCTATAATAATTTGTTTCTAAATATGATGTTATGCCTTCAATAAAGCTATTGGTAGCCATGGATGAATGGATGAAAATACTTGAGTTTTACAAGGAGGACAGGGATCTAAGAGTTTCATGAATCTTGGATCTCATAGTAGTGAACAAAGTTCCATCTGGACTTTCTGGTAATGACATTTGGGAGCTAAACTTAGCTAATTTAGGGCAGCTAGGTGGTGTGAAGGATACTGCACTGGCCTTAGAGTCAAGAGGACCTAAATTTAAATCTAGCGTCAGATGCTTGATACTTAGTTGTGTGACCTTGGGCAAGTCACTTATTCTTGATTGTCTCATCAAAAAAAAAAACTTAGCTAACTTACCTAAACTTAGAAATAATTATTCTTCATAGTATAAGTATTAACAGGATGCTTTTTTTCCTTCTCCACTTTGTATTATTAACTTCTGAATTATAATGTCTAGAATATGTATATTTATAGATATATTCATATATGTCTATATAGTTATAGCTATCTCTACATATGTCAGTCTATGCTTATATGTATATGTGTATCTATCTTATACACATATGTGTACATATAATATACGGATATACAGAGATATACATATATATGCATATGGATATGCATATATATGAGAAGCAACATAGCACAGTGGAAAAAAACTGAATGTAGAGCCCATCTTAGGTTCAAATCCTGGTTGTGCCACTTAGTATTTGTGCAACCTTGAATAGATTGGTTTTGGTCTATATTTTATTTTTATTTATTTTGTTAAATATTTCCCAATTACATTTTAATCTGGTTCTGGGCAACACTTGGGGCTATATCTTCCTCTATTGTAGAAGGATTTTATCACCAAGGGGGTAATGATCCAATCAATTTACCCATAGACGTTAGGTCAAATTTTCCTTAATTTATATTTTATTTTCCCCCAATTACAAAATAATTTTAACTTTTTTTTAAAGTTTTGAGTTCCTAAATTCCATCCTTCCCTCTCTTCCTCCCTTTACTGAGATGTTAAGTAATTGGATATGACCTTGAATAAATTATCTTTCTAGGCCTGTTCCATTATCTGCAAAATGAAGGAATTGAAACATTTTATATTTAAAAAGAGTAGCATCCCATATACTTCTAAATCTATGATCATATTAATACATCATCATTCATTCCAAATGGATCATGTAGGTCATTTGATTAGTGAAAAATGTATTAATAAAATACTTAATGTTTTTCTAGGCACTGGGAATATCAGATCAATTGAAAGCATCTTTTCCTTAAGGAGACAACAATATATTAGGAGACAAAATATTTACAAAAATAGAGTAATATTAAATTAATAGGAGGTAGTTTGGGACTGGAGAAAATTAGGAGAACTTTGAGCTTAGTCTTTTAGGATACATGATATTCTAAGAGGTGGCAATAAGGCATCATAGACAGCCAGAGCAAAGACACATAGATATTTTGATAGCCAACAAGAAGACTGATTTGGCAGAACCATGAATGCAAGAAGGGAAGCAATCTTAGTGGGAAAGGTTGATGGTAGAGACCTTTAAATGCTAAGCTGCATTTCATATCTCGAAATGAGAAAGCTATAAAGAGAGATACCCCTTTGCCTTTTTTTGCAGAGGTGAGAGACTCTGGGTATGGATGTCCATTATCTTTTATATTTTTGATGTATTTGTTAGTCTTCCTCTTTTTTATTCTTTATTATAAGAGATGGTTACCTTATAATGGAGGTTATATTAGAAAATACAGGCAATATAACAACAAAAGTAGCTAGGGTAGTGTGCTGGTCTTGGAATCAAAAAGAATCATCTTCATGAGTTCAATCTGTCCTGACAGCACTTATTAGTTGTATCACTAATACTATTTACTTCAGTTCCTCATCTGTAATAGGAGCTAGAAAAGAAAATGGCAAACCACTCCAACATCTTTGCAAAGAAAACTTCAAAATGATCTCACAGACTCAGATCTGACCAAACAATAACAGATGTCCAAATTTTTTTAAAAGATAGAATTGCTACCCTACTGTGTCTTTACTTCCTTGACAAATATCAAGCTAGTATTAGTTTTACCCTTATACATAGGATTATGGGATACAGAGCTGGAGTCATTATCAATAGTCCAATTCCCCAATTTAATAGATAAGACCCAGAAAGGGTTTAGCTTGCCTGAGGTCTGTATCCTTAGTAGTAGACTATAGAGCTTGAACTTCAATGTACATCTAAATATGGGGCTCTTTGCACTATACCCTACTGCCTCTCCAGAGATAGGTACTTAATATTTATTCCATGTCCTCATTTTTCATATCTTTTTCTGAAAGTCATAAGAACCAGGATTATTACATTCCTGAGTAGACACAAAGACAAGTTGCTGCAAAATATAATTGACACCAGATAGCAACATTAACTCTGTGATTTATATTGATAGAAACCTTTTTTTAAAAGCATCAAACTTTACTTGTTGTGTGCATATTCTCTTATATTTTCAATATCTCTCCAATTTGATAAATCTTCTCATATATGGAGTTCTGGACCATTCAAATGAAATTAAGAGGGAAATATGCTGATTTAAACTGCATTATCTTTGAATTATGTCTTGTATAAAGAGAATTCATAATATAGTTACAATGTATTACAAGCTACTGAGAGAGATGTGTAATCTGCTCATTGATTCATAAAAATTTCTCTAGAGAGAATCATAAGCCTGAAGAAATCATAATTTCTTAAATTCTCTTTTACATTTAGAATATCTTATTTACTTGAAAAATGTCTATCATAATCACCAGAAATCTCCCAACTGAATCTATAACATTTGATGGAAGATTGCTCCAGTCTATATTTTTTAAAAGTCATTTGTTCAGTAGATGTGTACTGTTTTCACACAATATATCTAAATAGAATACCACATTCTTTAGTGATGAAATAAATACTGTATTAAGAAAGAATGTTATGTCATTTTCCAAAAGATAAGTGATCAAAACATGTGGTCAAATAGTTCTAGAAAAAATTGAAAACTCTAACAATTTCATGAAAGAATGCTAATAAGAGAAAAACAAACCAAATCATTCTAAAAGTTGACCAAGATGAATAAAAGGTGGAAATAGTCCATCTTAGAGAGGTGTGAAAGATGGGAACACTAAGATGCTGTTAATGGAACTGTGAACTGGTTCAACTATTCTAGGAAGCAATTTGAATTTATGCAAAGAAAAGTGACTGATATTTACCCATGGCTAAATGAATTGTGGGCTATGAATACATGAAATATTACAGTGCTGTAAGAAATGATGTTTGTGATGAGTACACAGAACAATGGAAAGACATAAACTTATACAAAGTGAAGTAAGCAGAATCAAGAAAGCAATATACCCAATGACTAAAATAATATTTACAGATATAAACAGAACAAAAACATGAAATCATGACTAACCTTAACTTCAAAAAAGATATAAAATGATATCTCTCTATTCCATCTCTTCCAAAGATGGGAGACTATAGGTATACCTTTTATTCCTATGAGTATGTATGGTGTGTGTAAATATATATATATATATATATATATATATATATATATAATATATTTGTATTTCTCTCTTTATATATATAATATATACATATATATTTATGTTATACTTATATTCAGTTCAGAACACTGAACATAACATCAGACTTTTTAAAATATGTTGGTTAGTTTGGCTGAACTGAGTTTTCCCCCTTTTTAAAAAAATTATTATAAGGAAAACTCCTTTAGGAGGGAAATATGAAAAACATTCATAAAATTTATTTAAAAATAAAGACCACAGAATTTAGATTTTGGGAACATAGGTTTTAAAATTGCTTCTACTATTTGCTTCCTGGGTAGTCTTTGGTGCCTCCATTTCTTCATCTGTAAAATAAGAGGGTTGTATTAATTCAATACTATTCCATGGCTTTAACATATCTCTCCCACCTCCTCCATCAAATTACCCCTCTAATTTTTCCTGTTCTCTTCAATTTTTTTCTTATCTACTGACTGGTACTTCTCTGCTCTTTACAAACACATCTAATCTGCCATATCCTTAAAAAACTTTCTTTTTCTTCTGCCATCCTTTATGATCATCTTCAATCTCTTCTTCCTTTCTCAGCAAACCTCATTGAGAAAGCCATCAATGTTCAGTACTTCCTATTCTTCCTATTCTCTATTCTCTTTTATACAAAGATCTTTCTCCTGACAACCCAGTATCATAATTTGTCTATATATAATTATTTATATTATACAAAGGAAGAAAATGAATGCCATAATGTTAAAATTACTTTTCCAAGATCATACAGCAAGTAAATGGTAGCATCTTCTAACTCCTAGACCAGTGCCTCTTCCATTACTCCCTCTGCGAGTTGTTAATTCCTTTTTAGACTCTGGGAAATGTGATGAATTGTAGCCTCCCACATTGTTATTATTCAGTTGTGCAATCATCTCTAATTCCATATGACTCCATGGACATTATCTGCAACACAAAGCTTTCTCGGCAAAGATACTGGAGTGGTTTACCATTTCCTTCTCCAATTCATTTTAGAAATGAGGAAACTGAGGCAATCAGAGATTAAATGACTTACCCATAGTCGCACAGCTGGTAAGTCTCTGAGGGTGAATTTGAACCCAATAAGAGGTGGCTTCCTGACTCTAGACCTGGCAGTCTTCTCTACTACCTCAGTTAATTGCCCTGGTCAGCATGACTGGAAACTGAAGAGTACTATCTCTAAAGCTACCTTTCCTTTTATTTCTTGCATTAGAATAGCTTTTTCTCATAAGATTAAAGTGGTATTTATTTCTTCAAAAATCATGTTTCATATGGATTGAATATTCTGAGGCTTTATATCTCTTTTCATTCAAGGGTTCAACATCCAAACATCCTGGAACTGGTGGCATATTTTATGGAGGCTGAGAAGTTCTGCCTTGTTTATCCATATATGAGCAATGGATCGCTCTTTGATAGGTTGCAATGCATAGTAAGTACTTTTCATTATTCTGACTTACAGGATTTCAAGAAGCTATGTCCTTCTAAGACAAGTAGGAAGCCCTCTCTGGGTTTATGTGAGAGGATGCTGGAGAATTTGTTTCTCTCTGCATGGAAGCAGAGCATTTCTTCAGACATTTGTGTGTCATTGGATAGTCGAATGAACATTTATTAAACCAGTAACTCTGCTAAGCTCAGAGGATACAAGAAAGGCAAAAACATGGTTCCTGACCTCAAGAAGTTCACATTCTCCTGGGGGGAGATAACTATTCAGATAAGAACATGGGGCAAGTAAGTACATTCAAAAGAGAAATGTGTACCAGACCTAAGTATTGTCGGTCAGTTAATTGACAAGCATTTATTTGTGTGTGTGTGTGTGTGTGTGTGTGTGTGTGTGTGTGTGTCTTTGTGTGATTGGGATAAATTAGAGATAATCAACAGAGGAAGAACACTAGTGTTAAAATACTTGAGAGAGATTTCTTTCTTGTAATAGGTAGCATTTTAGCTAGGATTTAAAAGAATCTAAGAAAATCAAGAAGCATAGATGAAGATGGAGAAAATTCTAAGACAGAATTGTTCAAAAATAAAACAAAACAACAAACAATTCGATTTAGTTCCTGTTATGTAATTTTTCCAGTCCCATATTAATGACAACAATTATAGAGCTAAGGATGAGATTTGTGACTTCATGAGTATGGGAGACTCCTAGGTGTGGGAACTCTCTCCACCAGTGTAAATTGGCAGTTTCTCTGCAACATTTCTTCTGAGTGAGCTGCCTAGAGCTCTGAAAGGGTGAATTATTTGTCATGGTCACACAATCAGCAGTGACAGACAGGATTTGAATGCAAAGTGTTTTAGCTTTGAAACAAGTTCTCCCCTCCACTACTATGCCATGCTTCCCTTTTGACACTGATAATTTTGTTTGTGGTGTTGCCATTGTTGTTGACTTTGTGACCCAGTGGACCATAGCCCAGCAGGCCCCATGGAGTTTTCTTGGCAAAGATACTGAAGAGGTTCGCCATTTCCTTCTTCAGTGGATCACCTTTTGTCAGAATGCTCCACTATGACCTGTCCATCCTGAGCAACACTACAGCATAGCTCATAGGTTCACACAAGTCCCTCTGCCACAACAAGGCTGTGCTCCAAGAGGGGAAATAATTTTTATTCAATTCAAAAACATTGACCAAGCACATCAGCTATCATAGAGGAGCAATTATAGAACAGATGATGATTTTTTAAAAAGATTTTATTTATTTTGAGTTTTACAATTTTTCCCCTAATCTTCCTTTCCTCCCCCAGAAGGCAATCATAGATACCTCACATTGTTTCCATGGTATACATTGATTTAGGTTCAATGTGATGAGAAAGAAATCATATCCTTAAGGAAGAAAAATAAAGTATAAGAGATAGCAGAATTACATAATAAGATAACCCATTTTTTTCTCCCTAATTGAAGGTAAACAGTTTCTGGTCTTTGTTCAAACTCCACAATTCTTTCTCTGGATACAGATGGCATCATCCATTGCAGATACCCCAAAATTGTCCCTGATTGTTGCACTGATGGAATGAACAAGTCCATCAAGGTTGATCATTGCCCCCATGTTGCTGTTAGGGTGTACAGTGTTCTTCTGGTTCTGCTCATCTCGTTCAGCATCAGTTCATGCAAATCCCTCCAGGCTTCCCTGAATTCCCATCCCTCCTGGTTTCTAATATAACAATAGTAGAACAGATGATGATTTACTGGAAGAGGAAGGGTTTTTTTTTTTTTAACCAGATCTTTCCTACACTCATAAAATGACAAGTCTGATGAAAAAAAACCACATAGTTCTATACTAGACAATGTAACAGTTACAGAGAGAAATAAAACACAATCTCTGACTTCAAGGAAATTACCATCTGGAAGGGGTGATTTGACAAAACTTTCTTCAATACTTCATGGATTTTGTTGACTAACACATCTCTATCACAGACTGTGCCAGAGCAAGTAGTTGGGTTTTTTTTTTTAATTTTTCAAGGCAATGGGGTTTAAGTGGCTTGCCCAGGGCCACACAGCTAGGTAATTATTAAAGGTCTGAGTCCGGATTTGAACTCGGTTACTCCTGACTACAGGGCTCATGCTCTATCTACTGTGCCACCTAGCCACCCCCGAGCATGCAGTTTTTCAAAGCTTTTGGGGCTCTCTCCCTGATCAGCCTCTCTGCACTCACCTAGGCTGGTCCAGAAACAATAAATCCACAGACTGTTACCAGGCCCATGTACCTACTCTTGCCAGTTTGGTAGCACACAAAGCTACGGTCATCTCTGGGCTCTAGTGCTGGAAAGGCCTAATAATTGGTCATTCAGAAAGCGTTTATTATTCACTTACTACTATTAATAACCAGAGGATACAAAGAAAAGCAAAAAGCAGGCCCCATTCTCACAGAGTTTCTGATGAAAGATGCAGACAAGATATGCCCGATAAAATGTGGGTCATTTCAATGGGAATATACAAAGATTCAGGAAGACTGGGAAAGAAAGGCTCCTTGAAGAAGATGGGACTTTAGCCGAGACTTCAAAGAAGTCAGGGAAATGTGCGGAGGAAGAACGTGGCTTGGAGTCAGAATATGGAGATGAGTGTTTCTGCATCCCGATGTTTGTCGAGGGGAATAAGGCATAAGAAGACTAGAAAAATAGGAAGGGGTCAGGTTATGAAAGATTTTTATATTGGATCAAGGAGCCGCTAGAATTTATAGAAAAGAGGGGCAGGACATTTCAACAGAGATAATGATAAATATATTAAGTATAGTATTACACATCACTTAAATATATGATATAATTGCATAATTATGATGTGAGTTTACAATCATATAGTTATAAGATAAAAAATATAATACAATATAAATTATATATAATCTATATTTGTAGATTATATATTAAATGGAATAAATTATAATATATAATTTTGCATTATGCTATTAGGTAAATGTATAATGTATAATAATTATATATTATACATTGATGATATAGCGAATAGTATTAGGACTAGAGTCAGGAAGATGTGAGTTCAAATGCAGCCTTAGATACTTACTAGCCATGTTAATCCAGTAAGTCACTTAACTTTTGCTTGCCTCAGTTTTCTCAATTGTAAAATAGATATTATAATACCTCCCAAAGTTATTGTGAGAATCAGATGAGTTCATCATTGGAAAGTACTTAGCATAGGTACTTGTATGTAGTTCACACTATATAAATGCTAACTATTATTACCTCTAATTTAAAAATATTATATATCAATAATATATTGCATATAATATTGCATAGATATATATAGAATAAAAATATGTTTAGTAGAGAGATTTCTTATATATAGCAATAGGCATAACTCATCAGAAAATAAGTGCTTCAGAGGAAAACAAAGTGCAATGAGCTCAACTGAGGGAGAAATTTATTTCAGCTTAAGCTAGAATGAAAGCTCCTTCAGGACAGGAGCTATTTCACTTTTGGTTTAATATTCTTAGTAATGAAGATAGTCCCTGAGATATCATAGATACTTAATAAATTCTTATTGAATTGAATCTATGGATTCTTTATTTAGGACCTCAGAGAAGGAAAACCAACCGAGGATGAAGAGTTTGAATTGTCCATCTCTTCACGACTCTATTTGAGGTTTTCTTGGCAAAATTACTAATGTGGTTTGCCATTTTCTTCTCCAGCTTATTTTACAAGTGAGGAAACTGAGGCAAATATAGTTAAGTAGCTTAACCAGGGTCACACAGCTACTGTGGGTTTGAGGTCAGATTTGAATTCAGGTCTTTGTAAGTCTGGATGGGGCATGTCTATTCTTTGCACCACTGAGCTGCCCAAAGAAACTTGACCCTTAATATGGACTTTATGATAGGAGAGTAGATTTAAAGAACTAAGGATACTGGAGAAGAAATGCCTCAGGGAGCACATGATAGCTATCTTCATGTACTTGAAAGATTGTCACATAGAAGAGGGCTTTGACTTTTTTTGATCTGGACCTATTGGGTATATTGGTATATCGGTATATCAAAATATATATATATATATATGTATATATATATATATGAAAAAATATTCAAAAGTGGACAGTTGGTGGCACCATACCTGGAGTGAGAAAATTTCACCTTCCTGAGTTCATCTTATGTGTAGGAAATACTGATGATTGAGATTTGGCTGTATAGGATTTTTTCCCCCCCCCAATTTGCTCCCATTATGAGAGTCTCATTTTTAGCATCTAATAAATATCCTAGAGAGGAAACAAGGTGGTACATTGGATAAGGCACTGTGTCTGGAATCAGGAAGACTCATTATCATAAGTTCAAATCCAGTCTCAGAGACTAACTGAGTGACCTTGTGTATATCACTTCACCCTGTTTGCCTCATTTTCCTCATCTGTAAGATGAACTGGAGAAGGAAATGGCAAATCAGGCCAGTGGCTTTACCAAGAAGACTCCAATTGGGGTAATGAAGAGTTGGACACTACTGAAATAAATCAACAACAACAAATATACTAGATGTTGCTCTTTAACACTGAACTTCAATCAAACTAACTACAATTCTCTTTCTAGGATAATACTTTTCCACTTTCTTGGCAACTTCGGCTCAGTATATTGATAGGAGTAGCCAGAGCTGTTCAATATTTGCACAATGCTGAACCATGCTCTGTCATCTGTGGCAACATCACAAGGTAAATTTCACAAACATCCTTGGTCAACCCCTTATGATATATGGAGATGCCCCTTACTTTCATCATGAAAGGTAAGTAGAGACTAGGAGCTATATGAGAGGAACATTGATGGACTGCAATCAGTATTTCTGGGGGAAGTACCTATACCAGTGAGATCCCCCATCTATCAAAATATCAAAGAAATCTTTACATAGATGACAAAAACAAAACCAGTCTAGATTGACTTGAGACTGTTTGGTATAGTGAAAGCATATACGATTAAGAGTCAGAAGACCTGTAGTTCAGTTCTATATTCTACTCCCTTTGGAGCCAGAAGCTAGGGGCTTCAACTTTGAGCTTCAGTTTCCTCATCTATAAAATGACAGTCTTGGACTAATATGGCCTTAAAGGAACTTTCTTTTTTTCCCTTAGTTTTCAACATTCATTTATAAGATTTTGAGTTCTATACCATGTACAATCATAATAAAAGTGTTTCCTCATTAGTCATGTTGTAAAAGAAGAATCAGAACAAAAGGGAAAAAACTATGAGGAAGAAAAAGCTAAAACAAATTTTTAAAAAAGTAAAAATAAGATGCTTTTGTCTGCATTCAGATTTCATAGTTCATTCTCGGGAAAGGGATCGTATTTTCCATCACAAGCCTTTTGCAATTGTCTTTGGTCAAGGGGCAGCTAGGTGGCACAGTGAATAGAGCACCAGCCCTGGAGTCAGAAGTACCTGAGCTCAAATCCAACCTCAGACACTTAATAATTACCTAGCTGTGTGGCCTTGGGCAAGCCACTTAAACCCCATTGCCTTGCAAAAAGCCTAAAAAAATAAACAAACAAACAAAAAAGAAATTGTCTTTGGTCTTTGTACTGTAGAGAAGAGCTAAATTTATCATTGTTGATCATCACATAATGTTACTGTGTACAATATTTTCTTCACTTCACTCAGCATCAGTTCATCTAAGTCTTTCCAGATTTTTCTGAAATCCTCCTGCTCATGATTTCCTAAAGAATAATAAAGGATATTCCTAAAGAATACCACAACTTGTTCAGCCATTACCCAAATTATGAGCTTCCCCCCCACACACACAGTTTCCAATTCTTTACCACCACAAAAAGAGCATTTGAATATTTTTGTACTTGTGAGCCTTCCCCCCCCTTTTTAATAATCTCCTTTGGATACAGACCCAGACATGGTGTTCCTGGTTCAGTCAAAGATCCTTTCTAGCTCTCAACCTATGAGCTAATCAAAATCTACTCTAATCTGATTCTGTACCTTTTCCAAATTAAAATGCTCTTCTTAAATGTTATTAAATCATTTCAGTTATCTCTGACTCTTCATGAGCCCATTTGGGGTTTTCTTGGCAGAGATATTGGAATGGTCTGCCATTTCTTTCTCCAACTAATTTGACAGATGAGGAAATTGAGTCAAACAGGGTTAAGTGACTTGTCAGTGTCATATAGCTAGTGTCTGAGGTCACATTTGAACTCAGAAAGATGAATCTTCCTTATTTCTGTCCTGGGCACTCTGCCCATGGTGTACCCTAGTTGCCCTTATTTTATAGGGAATTTTGCTCTCCTTTAGTATTACTATAAGAACTTTTTTCTATTTATCCTTCTCCATGTGTATTATCTTCACCTATAAGGTTTGGTCCCAAAGAGGACTGTAGTTACTATACATGGTGAGCCCCTACTAATGTTCTCCTCATTAACAATCAGTCAGGAGGTACAATCTGCTCTTAGCCAAGATGTTTACTATGAAGGCACAATAGTAAAAAAAATAATAGTAATAATAGCTATCAATCTTTCTTCCCATAAATCACCCTCCCACAAATACATACAATATCTATAGGAAGAGTGGGCTTAGTTCTAGAGTATGGTGATTTGCATTTAGGAAATTTGTCTGGCTGGGATAATTTGCATTCTTTGGTACTGTCCTACCTGGAAGTCCTTTCTCCATAGTGTCCTCATGCAGCTGTCTTTGGACTTTAGCATCTTTGTTGTGTGTATAGATCAGCTGAATTCCCAAAGTTGCCTTCTTTCCAGAGTTTGACTCCAGGTGGCCAGGGAACTCTCCTTTGAGCCCATAGTTGGCTCTTTTTTTCCCCTTCCTAATGCTGCTACCTCCTTGAAATAACTTTTATTTTACATTGGCATATTTCAGGAATGTGTGTCTCTTCTCCCTTGCCAGGTACAGCTTCACTGTACTTAGTCCTCCCTACAAGTCATGAATTTTCAAACTTCTGAATGGAGTTTCCCCTACTGGTTGAGTAGCCTTATTTCAAATCCATGTAGCCAATGGAATGGACATGCTAAACCATGTCCAATTTTTAGTTGTTTAAGGGGATTGCTTCCTTTAATTCTATCAGAGAAAAGGGTTCATGCTTCACAAAGAGATAACCCAGATGCAGTTGAAATTTTATAGTAGTTTAACACTTTATTATCATAGTAAAAGCTCATCAATAATGTCTGAATTCTTTAATGGGGAGAGGAGAGATAATCTCTTTCCTCCTGAAAACTCTTCTTCCAGTTAAACATTTTCTGCCCCTAGAAAATCCATTGGCATTGGCTCATATTTATAGAAAATCCAAAAATTAGCATTCTTCCATAAGAATTCAGACCTACTATAGCTGGGAGGGGTGCCCAAATATTAATTCCCTTTCCAAAGTCATGACTACACAATTTTAACAAAAAAGACATCATTTTAAAAAGTGCTTTGTTAGTTGGACTTGATAGCAGTCCTATGAAATAAATTAGTATTCATTTCTTTCTTTCTTTTTTCTTTTTTTTTTTTTGCTGAAGATTAAGGAAAGGTTAAACGATTAACCCCAGGGCATCACAGCAAGACAGAAGCAAAACTGGAATTAAAATTCATAGCTCCAGTGTCTGCAGCCTCTTGCTGATTCCACTAAGCATGTTGCTCTGAGAATTTTTCATATTAAGCCATACCAACTTCCCAGCATCTGTGGCAGTTCATTTAGTGAGATACCAAAAGGGGAGATGGAAAGGCCCCCTCCTCCTCCTTTCTTCTTTTGCAATATACATTCAGGTAGCTGGGTGATTTGCCATAGAAAGTCTGTACCAATGAATGAATCCTATCCTGATAGCAGATCTTTGATCAGTCCCACAGTTGGTAACCATACCTTTGATGAATAGTGGGAGTAGATTGCAGGAAAGTAGCTGCTGTTGTTTCAAGTAATCTCCCCAAGGATGTGTGAAAATCTTTGGCTGTATTTTTGACAGAAGGACTGGAGTTTTTGTTTGCTCTTGCTAGTGATTAAAAAAAAAAAAAAGAAAAATAAGAAGAAACCAGAATCCTACTTCATCCTAGAAGGAATGCATATGGTGGCAGTCATAGGCCTTTAATTATTTTTTTTTAATTCTGAACTTAACAAACACCAAATAAAATGGACATTTTTGTGTATAGTAAAACACACAAAAAAACTTTACACTAAACTGTAAATTTCTATTATCTACAACTTTTCTTTTAAAATGATAATAAATTTATTTTTATTTATTATATAAATATATAATAAATTCAATATGTAACTTTCAAAAGAAGGAGGGGAGAAAACAAATATTTATTAAGTACCTACTAGGTGCTGGTTCCAGAAATTACAACATTAAAATGTCCATATTGTTTCTTTACTTTATTAACTTAAGTTAATTTCACTTTTTTAATGAACAGAAACCTATTTTTCTCTCCCCCCCCCCACTGGACAAAAGAAAACAAAAAAGAAATTCCTTATAATATGCATAAGCAAAGCAAATGCCCTCATTGACCACGTTAAAAACAAACTACGTCTTATTCTGCACTCCGAGTCTGTCTTCTCTCTATCAAGAGGTGGCTGCCATATTTCATCAAATCCCTTAATCAATCAGTTCCTCAACCAGTACTTATCTCCTATGCAGGACTTATCCACCCCACCTCAGCCACACACAAGAGTGGTCCTAGCCATCTTCCACAAATGTGCCCCCTCCATGTTCAAGAATTCAGAAATCCACTTTATCTTACAAAATCGGCTTACCTCCCTCTATTTTCCTTTACAAAAAAGTTGCTCTTCATCTGTTTCTAGGAGTAAATACAAAACAATCTTTTTGACATTCAAACTCTTCATTACCTAGCCCCTTTCTTTCTTTCCAGTTTTCTTACACCTCACACCCCTCATGTACCCTTTGATCTAATGGCACTGGCCTCCTGGTTGCCATGAATAAGATCCCTATCTCTTACATCTAGACATTTTCTCTGACTATCCTTCATGCTTATAATGCTCTCCCTCCTCTACTCTGACTACTGACCTCCCTGACTATCTTTAACTCAAGTCCTACTTTCAACAGGAAAACCTTTCTTTCATGTCCCAACTCTTCATAATCCCATTGCAGTTTTCTTGGCAAAACTATTGGAGTGGGGCGGCTAGGTGGCACAGTGATAAAGCACCGGTCCTGGAGTCAGGAGTACCTGGGTTCAAATCCTATCTCAGACACTTAATAATTACCTGGCTGTGTGACCTTGGGCAAGCCACTTAACCCCATTTGCCTTGCCAAAACCTAAAAAAAAAAACCACAAAGATATTGGAGTAGTTTGTCATTCCCTTCTCCAGCTAACCCCTCTTAATTTCAATGTTTTCTCTCTTTTAATTATTTTGGCTTAATCCTTTATAAAACTTGTTTTTTATATGTTTGATTGTTGTCTCTCTCATGAGATTGTAAACTCCTTGAGGACAGGAACTATCTTTGACTCTTTGTATTGTTAGTGTTTAGTGGATTACCTTGAACATAGTAAGTCTTAATAAGTGTTTAATTGATTGATTGATGGATATGCTGGATCTTGTTTATCTAGCTGATAGATATTCCTTCCTTGTCTCCAATTCTTTGCTACCCCAAAAGAACTAGCAGATCAGTTTTCGAAAAGAGGATTTTGTAGAGGGATGAGAAGGGCTGGGCAAAGAATTGAACTAACAGTTCTCTCAAGGTGGATTCTGTTGATAGACATCCAATTTGGGCATCCTGGGCCTCCCAGAACACCTTAGCCTCCAGTTTGTTATAGTTTATTTCAATTAAATTCAACAAAATTTTGTTAAGTTTCTAGATGTGCTTCAGGACACTGCTAGACTTGGGGAGGTAAAGACAAAAACACAACCAACATGCCCTGAAGCAGTTTACATTCTACTGGGAAGATCAAGGAAGGGCAAATTCTGGGAGACTTGAGACCCAGGCAGCTCCCAAACAAGAGAAATCCAACAACAGAGAGAAGTCAGGGCTGAGAGGATGAATGGAAATACCTCAGCAATTTTCCTGCCTTCTTCAACCATTAGCTTGAGCCTAGGAAGTATATTCCTGCTCCTCACATTTCAGCCCAAGATTATGAGGGAGGGTTGGTTGGAAAGGAATCCTGCATTATGGTTCTTGTATTATTTTAGCATATCCTTTCAGCTCTCCATTGTTAATAGTCAAGATTGAGTGTGTGGCTGTGGTCATGAACTATGTGCCTGAGCAATCTTATATACTGAATGAGAGCTAGTTTACCATAGAATTAGGCTTGAAAATATCTAGATTGTTTGTTCCAAAATTGCTGTGGCTTATTTTAAAGTATAATTTTTAATCTTTTTTTTAGTAAATAGATTAGGACCAAATTCACTCTTTTAAAAGAATGTTCTGGGGCGGCTAGGTCGCGGGCGTAGTGGATAAAGCACTGGCCTTGGAGTCAGGAATACCTGGGTTCAAATCCGGTCTCAGACACTTAAAAAAAAGAATGTTCTTAGAAAATAAAAATCACAATCTAAATGAAAAACTTTATTGGGAAAAAAATTCTTTGTATTTATATGATGATGAGACACAAACTGTGTTGATGACTAAATTAACAAAAGGGATTGCTAATACATAGATAAGATATATCAAAATTGGATTAAATATGAACAAAAATCTCACAAGTAACTATCAGATTTTTTTATTGGACATGTTTCTTTTGTAAAGGAGGAATCTGTTTTTATATGGTATTACATAAAAATGGGGTCTTTTACCTCTAAAAAGATGACAGTTGAAAGAAGAGGTTGCTTTAACTCCTATTCATTCATGTTTGATTCATATTTTTAAATTATTCATACCTAAATAAGTAAATAAATAAATTATTCTTGCAATCTTGAATTGGTTCTAAAGTCATGAAGGAGACAGTATGAAACACAAAGTTTGACTGTGAAAAAAATTGTTCTTATCATTAATAGGAATAATTGAATTCCTGTTGTGTAAATAGAATTATACCAGGACCAGTGGGCAGCTTAGTTGGCACAATGGAGTGCAGTGGAGTCAGGAAGACCTGAATTCAAAAATCCAGCGTTGGACACTTCTTTGCTGTGTGACTCTGGGCAAGTCCTTTAACCCTATTTGACTCAGTTTCCTCATCTGTAAAATGATCTGGAGAAGGAAATGTATCTTTGCCAACTAAATCCCTAAATGAGTTCACCAAGAGTCAGACACTACTCAACAACAAAACTATATGGAGCAATATGGAAGAACAACACCATTTTTAGCACACTCAAAAACTTCTATAGCCTAAGGGGAAAGATATAGATATCTTTAGATGTGCCGCCATAGATGTGCGGCATCATATGACTAGCCTACTGAAAGAAATACAGAATGCAGGTAGGTAGACAAAGAACTAAAGTTAAGAGTTGGGAAAAACTGAATTTGAATCCTGCCTCGTACACTTACTAGTTATATAATCCTGGGGAAATTATCTCATCTTCAGTTGGTTTACTTGTAAAATGAGAATAAAACTGCTTTGTAGGGCTCTTGTGAATATCAAATAAGTTTTAAAAAACCTTTAAAAGTTCTATAAAATTGTTAGTTATTATTGTTTTGAAAGAGCCATCAGAGTCATCAGTAGATTTAGTCTGGGAAATCTTCCTGAAGGAGTTAAGATTTGAGCAAACTAATAGAAAAGGTCAGACAGTAGACTGTTTGAAAGAGAGGCAAAGTCGTTTTAATAAGTACTAGTGAACAGAAAAGTCTGAAGAAAGCAGGAAGAATTGATTGATTCAAGAGAGGAACCTGAGCATAAGAAGAGATGAGATTGGAGTATAGCATATATAAGTGATTTGTTGAAAAGATTGGAATGCTAAACTGATAATTCAAATTCTAAATTATAGGCAATAGAAAATCACTCAAACTTTTTTATTGCAGGAATGGGAAGGCACTGATATGATTAAAATAGTATTTGAGGAAGATACATACATAAACATGTTTATATATTATATGTGTATTTATACATATTGTATATATACTCTACATGCACACACATACATATGTATATATTATATACACAAATATATATTTACATTACAAATACACACACACACACACACACACACACACACACACACACATTGGTTATTCTCATTCATTCTCAGAGAGGAGCAAAATTATATCATTATGTACAGAAAGGTAGTGGATTTCCCCTCTATTGTGACCTTCAAGTAAAGACTGAATGATCACTGGTAGATGATGTTGCAGAAAGGCTTCTTGGTCATGGGTAGGTTGGACTAAATGACCTTTGAGATTCCTTCCAACACTGGGATTCTATAATTTTATTGGATAATTTGGAACAACACAATCTCATAGTTGGTTTGCTAATCTTCAGGAAGAATTTTTGTTGTTGAGTTGCTTCAGTTGCGTTTGACTCTTTGTGACCTCCATTTGGGTTTTCTTGGTAAAGAGACTGGAGTGGATTGACATTTCCTTCTCCAGCTCATTTACAGATGAAGAAACTGAGGGCCTCCAATTTAGAGAAAAGAAAGGATATGAAAGACTTAACAAGTAGACTGAGTCTCAGTGTCTTGAAGTGAGACATTTTGGGTCAAGAACAGAGCACTGGGGGAGGCTAGGTGGTGCAGTGGATAGAGCACAGGTCCTGGAGTCAGGAGGACCTAAGTTCAAATGTGACCTCAGACAATTAATAATTATCTAGTTGCGTGACCTTGGACAAGTCACTTGATCTCATTGCTTTACCAAAAAAAAACAACAAAAAAAGAAAAAAAAGATTTTGGTTGTTCTGAGGAACTGAAGGGCAAAAGCCTCCTTTTGCTACTTCTACTGAAGAGCCCTTAGCATGATCTGCAAATATAGCCTATTTTCTTCTTTCTCTCTCACACTTTCCATCCACCTTTGTTTCTTACCTTGTGAGACCTCCATTGGCATTTTTTTTAATCAAGCATATAGAAAATATCCAGTCTGGCAAAATGAGTTCACATGCATCTTCTGGGAGATGCAGTTACCACAGAAAACCATGGAAACATTCATGTGCTCTAAATGTGATTTCTCCTTAAATCAAAAGTTTTTGAACCTCTCAGTCTTAGGATGAAGTTTGACATGTTTGGTGAAGCCTATGGATATAAACTTTCTCAGAATAGTAATTTTAAATGCATAAAATAAAATCCACGAATTACAAGGGATACCAATTATGTTGAAGCTCAGTGATTGAAAATACATTTTTTAAAAGTTTGCAGACCCTCGTTGGAGAATCTCTATTTTAAACTATGATCCTATAATATTTCTAGCTCTAAAATCGCATGATTTTAAGTATTCATTTTAATGTGAGAGCAGATCTGGTGAGCCTTGGGTACCATGTTGTTGCTGCTTTTACATAACTTTCTCTTATATGTTCATTGTGTGTGTGTAATAAGATCAGGGCTAGGGCTTACTATTCTATTACTATTCTAGTATCCTCTTCACTCCTCAGTATATATCAATATTGAATGAAGAATGAGGAAAGCTGACAGGGCAAATTCTGTCTAGTACAATTTAGCTGAATTATGAGCCCAACAAGCTAACTTATGCTGTAAGTTTGTTTCTAAAAGAGGGTGACCTGAAGGAGAGGTGGTCAATTAATAGTCAATAAACATTAATTAATCACCTAATAGGTGCCAGGCACTAGGAAGTCTTTGTCTTCAAATAATTTATAATATAATACGGTAAGACAGCACATAAAAGGAAACTGAAAAACTGAGGGCAGAGGAAAGTATCTGGCTTGATGGTCAAGTCCTAAGAAGCCCAAAAGTAATGTAACTGAGGGAAGTGGGGAGAAGATTTTGCTAGGCTCCCTCCTTAAATGGAGGTCCTAGAGCCTCTAGCTTTGCCCTCCTGCCAAAGGGCATGCTTTATAGAAATGCTTCATCAAAGAGTTGTGATGGGTTAATATACAGATTTGAATTTTTGTGGAAGGAAGGAATTGCTATTAATTGTTCTCCAGTTCTTCCCTTTCCCCTTCTCTTTCCTTCTCCTCTTCCATCTCCCTCCTCCTCTCCTTCCCTTTCTTCTACTCTCCCCTTTCCTCCTTCCCCTCCTCCTCTCTCCTTCTCTTCCTCCCTTTCTCCTTCACACTCCTCCTCTCCCCTTCCTTCTTCTCTTTCTTTTCTTCTTCACTCTTCTTTACTCCCCTTCTCCCCTCTCTTCCCTTTTCCCCTTTCCTTCTTCCCCTTCCTCCTCTTTCTTTCCCTTCCTCCTTTTCTCCTTCACTCTCCTCTCTTCCTCTTCCCCTTCCTGCTTCTTCCTTTCTTCTTCCCCTTCCCCCTCATCCCATTCTTCTTTCTCCTTCTCCTCTCTCCTTCCCTTCCTCCTCTTCTCCTTCACTTTACTCTCTTCCCCTTCTCCTTCCTGCATCTATCATCCTTTCCCCTCCTTTCCTCTCTTCCTTTCCTCCTTCCTTCCTTCTCCCTCCTCCTTCCATTCTTCCTTTTCTCCTTCACCTCCATCCACCTTCCTTTTTTCCTCTTCCCCTTCTCCTATCTCTCCATCTCACAATCAGAGGTGAGACTCAGCTCTGCCTCACCTGCCACCCCTCACCACAGGTCCCTGGGAAGCCCAAGAGCCACTCCCTGACCCTACCCCACCACTCATTGGCCCAGAGACTTGAACTGCTCCATTTCTGACCTGAATCAGTTTGCTCCTCTCCTCCACACCTACTCTTGAGATCTCACTGGGACTTAGGGTAGAACCCAAACAACCTTTAGAATTTTCTAGCTCAAGACATCCACTAGTTTCAGCCTTCCAAGTAGCAAAGAAGACAGATGTCTCACCACACCTGTTTGCCTCACTTTCATTTTCCCAGGAGTGAAGACTCAAGAATAAAAAAGTTTGTTTCTTATAGTCAGAAGGATCCTAAGGCATGAATCTAAGTTCATTTGGAACAGGAGCCCCTAAAGTATAGGCTGACATTTCCCTGTCTGCTTCTCTATCAGTATGAAACACCCCTGTTCCAGAGGGTAACTCCTCTCTAAAGAGTAAGAGACAATTCCCCTTCCAAAGCTCATTCAACTCTTGGCCTTTCTGCTGAGCTTGCCAGGGAAGATGCTAATTAGTGTCAGCTGTGACAGTGGGTTTGGATATTCGAACACCTGTTTACAGGCTACTGGAGTGAGACCATCTTATTTTGTTCAGGTCACTAAACATCCTGTTAAAAGATGGTAATGACTTTAAATCATCAGCAGTCTCGGCTGAACTGGACTAGGGTAACCTTCTGATTCTGTTTTAAATGATTCTATTCTTTTGCTCTAAGATTGGGCTTCCCTCTCTCTTAGGCCTCTCCATTTCAGCCTAAACCCTTGGAAAATAGTTAAGTTGCCTGTGTTACCTTTCCTTTCAGGTATGGTGATTGTGTAGGAGAGAACAGGTTTGAGAACAGATTGTTGTGGTTGTCCAATTGTTCCAGTCTTGTTTGGGTTTGCTTGGCAGAGATACTGGCCTGCCTTTCCGTTTCTTTCTCTGATTCATTCATTTGGGGAAACTGAGGCAATGACTTGCCCAGGGTCCCTTAGCTAGTAAGTCTTCCTGACTCCAGGTCTGGCATTCTACACATTATAGCACCTAGGTGCCCATTCAGGATAGATACAGTCACAGGAATCCTTTATAAAAGAGAAACAACAGCTCTAATCATATGCTGTGAGGCGAACCTAGGTCTTCTTCCTTAGTGGATCAAGGCTTGCATTGAGCAGCATTATTTTTGTTGGTTGAGTAAGCAATATGAAGAAGGCATTGGGAATAACTGACTTTGCTTCTGTCATTTGCTACCCTTGGACAAGTCATTTAACCAGTCTATGCCTTGGCTTCTCATAAATGAAGGGATTGGTCTAGATGACTTCTGAGATAACTTCCAGCATTACTGATAATATTATTTACATTTTAAATGAATTATTCAATTAATTCAGATTAAGCTATCTTATATTAATTTCTATAGCTTTCAGGAAAGGCGGTGGGTATTCCCAAGTTGGTGAATGAAATGCTCGGTTTTTTTCATTTGTAGTACATGTATTCTTATAAATGATGACTTTTTAATTGGATAATTTAAATACTTTTGCAAAAAAAAAGTTTATTTAATAAAGTTAAGGTTATGTTCCCCATGAAAATTCCAAAATTGGAATGAAGATACCTTGGCTGGATTTATACAGATGAGTCATCAGGGAACAATCAGAAAGAACTGGTTTGGAATTCAGGAAATATTGTGTGATGATTTTAAAAGGTTCAAGACACATAGTTTCTGGACAATTTAATTATTTTATTAATAAGGTCACTTATTAGTCATTAGTAAAAGAATGGTCATTTGACCCTCTTGTCTTGGACCAAAGAAAGCCATGGACAGGGCTCACAATTGACCTACCCTCCAAAGAGGAGGTGTTCTTGAGGAGTGGCAGTCAACTGTAATTGGACAGCACAATGGAAGAGATGCTAAGGGTGACATGTCATCTTTGGATAGAGAAGCTGCTGTTGTTGATTTTGTTTGTCTTCTGTTCTTGCAGAGGGTCATGACATCAGGGAGATGATACCATGACTTGCAAGTGAATTGGTTTTAATGAGGGAGGCCTCACTGTCTCCCCCAGAGTCATCTGGGTCCAATGGCCAGATAGGGATCAGGACAACTGGAGATGACCCGGGTTTTTTTAAGCTAGTGTTTTTAATAGGCCCAGTTTGAGAAAATAGCTCTCTAGCAGAACACCCACAGGTTTGGGCTCTCTATTCAAAGAATGAATGCCCCACCCAAGTTTAGCAGAACACATAACTTCTACCAGGGTGGGGTCTTGCACAGGAAAGCCAATTCAATCTCATAATCAGCAATGTCCTTCAAGAGATTGAACTTTTCAAATCAGGTCTTTGAAAGAAGGAGTTCTGAATCTTCCCAAATTATTGGTTATTAATCACTTTTTTCATCCCCCATTTGATTCTATAGAAAGATGTGGTTTCAGTGAATCACCAACTGATATGACAAACACTTCATTAAGAGTTTCTAACTATGGGAGACAATGTGAGGGGAGAAGGGGAAAATTGGACAGTGCCTTGACAAAATCAAAAGGGGCAATCCATTTTCAAAAGGAAAAAGTAAACAGCAAAATAAAATTGTTTGTTTAAATCTCAGAAAGCTCATCTCATATAACTGTCTGATTCTTGAAAAGTCAAAAGGTAAGATCAGAAAGCCCAAAGTTTAAGGATAGCAATGGAGGCAAATGAAATATAAAGCTGTTTATGGAAGGAAGGAAGGAAGGAAGGAAGGAAGGAAGGAAGGAAGGAAGGAAGGAAGGAAGGAAGGGTGGGTCAGAACCCTTGGTGGCACAGTGGATAAAAGCCTGGCCCTGGAGTCAAGAGGACCTGAGTTCAAATTTGACCTCAGACACTTAATAATTGCCTGTGTGGCCTTGGGCAAGTCACTTAGCCACATTGCCTTGTGAAAAAAAAAACCTTAAAAAAAAAGAACAGACTCCAGCAGTGGGTAGTGGGGAGAGCATGCCTTATATAGGGTTTGGGGTATACTATATGGAGGCAGGGTAGTATGATTTCCATAGTGATTCCATAGGGATCTCCATGAAGGATGTGAATTGTTTGGGGTCTACCTAGAGATTGAGAGTTGTTTGGAGTTGCTATGGAGGTTAGGATTCATTTTCACAGGAAATGACAACTCAACTGGGCTCACCTGGGCAAGAGTGAAATCCAAATCTGGATCTAACAGTTATCAGGATACCATCTGACGCTGCCTATGATTTGGGTCTCTGAGCAGTTCTTCTCTGGCTCAGATCACTTGTAGAAATTCTCTTCTCTGCTAAAAATTTCCTACAAAATTGGTCTTAACACTACTTTAAATATACATTACCAATAACCAGGTCAAATAATGAAAATTACCCAAAACCTTATGTCTCTTATTAGAAAATCAAATTTGGAAGCTTTTAGACCAGGGACTTTACAATTTTAATTTAGTCAATTGTCATATTACTATATCTAAGAAACTTAAATGCAAACAGAAAAATTAAAACCTTACTTTTATACTTGACATTATTCAATTGTTTCTAGTCCTGAATCTATTACTAACTAATTAGGTGGCTCTGGGAAAGTCATTTAAGCTGTCTAACTCTCAGGTTTTTCATCTTTAAAATTAAGGGAAAGGAAGAAGGAGGTGAACTCTAAGGTCCCCATCAGCTCTAAAATTATATTCAACAACTGCATGGTCATTTGTTACACCACACATTAAAATGTAGTCAAAGAAAGATAATTCAGCCCACATGCAGCATTCACCCTAAGCCATAGTGTCAGATAAAAAAGGGGAACCTACTCCTGATGAGAAGAGTGGGAAAAAAAAAGAGGGCTGGAACAGGGGAACCATGAGAAGCCCCCATGGAAATGGGAAGGCAGAATTACAGCTGCCATAATGAAAGGGGTCAAGACTCGACTGAGACTATTTTTGGCTGATTGGGCAAAAGGAAGGTCAGAACTAAAACTTTGGATTCCTACCCATCACTACATACCCCAAGGGGAAATCTTCCCTTATTTTCCTCTCTGTGGTCTCCCTTTTGGAGTCCTGAAACCCTTCTCTCTCAATATGGGGAGAAATCTATATACTTGTCTTTCTTGTGAATATTATCTTTGTTTATAAATAGTCTTAATCACATACATTTGTTAGCCTGGGAATACTGATTGGAAATGCATTTAGAAGAAAGCAATTGAAATAGAAGAACCCCAGAGAATAGATAAGATCTAGCATTAAGGTGTTTAGCCAAACTTCAGTCTTTATCAATAGAATTCATACTAAGCAAAGAGAGAGAGAGAGAGAGAGAGAGAGAGAGAGAGAGAGAGAGAGAGAGAGAGACTGAGAGAGATTTAGATTCTTTAATACAACTCCTATCTTGGCATTGATATATTGATTACTTGGTACAGGAGTAATGAGGGAAGTCAACAGAAAGAGCAAGCATTCTCAACATATCACTACTCATGGTCAAGTGAATAAGTCTGAGTTATCAATGATTGATAGATACAATGCAATAAATGTCTTGGAATAACATAAATTCCCAAAGTCAGAACTAGAATCAAATGAATAGAAGTTGCTTAAATTGTTTTAAGCATAATTTATTCTTTCCAGGTCTTGACTCTAAGGACCTGACCAGCCTCCCTGACTATGATTTAAAAACTGCCTATGTAGCCCTTAGTCATGGAGACCTAAAAAGAGAATAGTCTAAATACAATAAGATCTGATTATTGGGAAATCCCAATCTCTAATCAATTTATGACTTAGAATTACTAAGTTGTCACTGGTCAAATCAGATTGTCATTTTTATGTCTATAAGATTGTTGATGTTATTGGTATCTCTATGTATAATGGACATGAAGAGTAACATCTCTTTGCTTTCTTAGAGAGCTGCCTCTGACCAAGTTTTTCCATTTAGTAAAAGGTTATTAAATATTACTATTGTTTGTTACTGTTATATATCTTGTTGACTTGATCTTTTCAATAAATTTCCAATTTGTCTGTATATAGCTTGTTTGCAAATAGTTTGTATATTATCTCTCCCATTAGATCCTCAGTTCTTTTGCTGGCAAAGACTGTTGTTTCCTTTTTTTTATATCCACAAAAATTAGTACAGTGTAGTGTAATACATTTTCATTGACTGGCTGACTTCAGATCCTGAACTTATATTTCTTTACCTTAAAACAGGGAGAAAACCTTTCTTTTTGGCTTTTTGATTCACATTAAGATGTTAGAAACTTACCGGATTTTCCTCTCCCAGCTAATTTCTTTTAAACTTTTCTTTTTTAAATGAGTCTGATAAGATGTTGATCACAAATGGTAGAATTTCTGGTGTATGTAAGGATAGTGTTTTGGTGGCAGGAGCCTTCTCAGCAGTCCGAGAATCCAATCACATAGGGTGTTTACTATCCTGTTTGTAGATAAGACCAGTTCTGCCTATACCTCCTGGTTTCCCTAATTTCTTTTCCTTTTTTTTTTTTTTTGCCCTTTGCTCACAACACAAATACCTACCCTCAGCCTGGTATTCTAGTGGAAGAACCATCCACCTAAAGCATTCTGACTGATTAAAAAAAGAAAATGGGAGGAAAATTAGACTAGTTTCAACTTTATAATAGTTCATTGATGTTCTAGTGTGGTTATAAAGAAGAAAAAATTCCATTATTCAAGCAAGTGTAGTACAAAGAACATTATATTAAAATGTAGTCAGAGAAAGGTAATTTAGCCCTCAGGGATGGCCTCTAAAATTCTCTTTTACTCTAAACTGGTGGCATCCTATGAATCAATGGAGAAATTGTTGTTTTTTTCCAATTTTTTTCTCTGAATATACATTTATTTTCTCTTCATCCCAAAGTCCTCCCTGCATTTGGGGGGGGGAGGGAAAAACCCCCAAAGCTTTTGCAACAATTATACACAGTCAAGCAAAATAAATTCTTACAGTGACCATTTCCAAAAATATGTGTCTTGTTCTGCACTCTGAGTCTATCCCCTCTTTAAGAGGGGAGTTGTAGTAGCAGGCTTCATCAGTGTTCTGGAATTGTTGCTCATCATTGCATTGACTAGAGTTCTTAAAATGAAAAAAAAATCTTTATAAACTTCTTATGAGCTCAGCATGAGACTATGGTAGTCTTTAAAAAATTTTATTAGATATGGATTTTACTCATAAGGAACTTAACAGTTTAATTGAGAAGATAAAAGTTGATATACATCCAATGATAATAGTTAATTATAAAACAGTATGTGATTAGGTGCTAAATTGTAGGGCACAGATTTGCACTATAGGATTTTAGTTAAGGGAAAGAAAGATGTTATAGAAGAGGTATATGTTGGGGCAGCTAGGTGGCGCAGTGGATAGAGAACTGGCCCTGGAGTCAGGAGTACCTGGGTTCACATCCGGTCTCAGACACTTAATAATTACCTAGCTGTGTGGCCTTGGGCAAGCCACTTAACCCCATTTGCCTTGCAAAAAAAAAAAAGACATGATCTCCATTTTCAAGGGTTTACATTTCAGTTGGGAATAGCAGAAGAGGTATATGTTGAACCAAGCCTTGATTATTAGGGGATTTTGGATGCCTGGAAAAGAGAGGCATTTCAGTTGAAGGAAATAACATGAGTATTCTGGGAATTGTGAAGAGAAAGATGGTGCAGATTAACTAAAGTTGAGTGCATTGGAATATATATTAGAGAATAATAGGCAGAAGGTTGAATAGCAGGGTGGGATTAGGATATATGGGATCTTGAAAACCAAGATTCAATTCTATCATTTAGATATTGACTTGATATAAAATCTAGGAGTCATTGAGATAATGATAATGATAAAAGTAACTCTGTCAGAAGATTCTGGTCAACCTATGCAGGAAGGAGTTGGGAAGAGATTTGAATCAGTGTTTGGTTAGGATGCTTTGGTAGTAATTCTTATGTGAGGGACCTAGGGTGGTGACAGGAAGTTTTAAAAAAGAAATAGGCATGAGACATTTTGAAGGAGGACTCAGTAGGGTTGGCTCCTGACTGCAGATGAAAGACAAGAAAAACTAATCCCAGAATTGTTGTTTCCTAGACCTTCCAGACTGTGGGTTCCCATTGGGGTGGGAAAAATTTCCATGGGGAAAAAACTGTTACCATTGACAGAGATGGAAAATTGAGAATAGGAGAATGTAATGGGTTATGCTTTGAATGTGCTGACTTAGAGAATAACCAAATGTAATTGCCCAGTATGCAGTTGGAACAATAGAACTGGAGAGGACAAAATTCAAGAAATATAACTTGCTATCATCAGCTTAAAGCTGGAAAATATAATCATGAGACTAGATGATATCTTGGAGAGAAAGTAAGAGAAAAGAGAGCAAAGGATCAAAGATTAAACTTTTAGAGTAGGTGAGCAGAGATACTTTTAGTACACACGAAGACAAAAAGAGAAATCAACATTTCAGAAATGTCAGTGATATTTCATCATGGTTTCTTTGGCAAAACAAACCAAAAACATAACACTTGAAAATCTAAAAAAGATTCTCTTTAAAAATAAACTTCATTCCAGATGGTACAATTTGAGGGAAAAGGGGATTTTGTGAAAAGAATCATGAAAGAACCCATTCTGTATTTTTTGGCAAAGAACTCTTAAAATATGAATTGGAAAATTAAGATATTTGTAAAATTCAGGATCACATAAATGCATCTAAAATAATAAAATGCTACATTATTTGTTTCTGTTTTGTAAAAGCTTGTTTTGGGGTGGCTAGGTGGCACAGTGGATAAAGCACTGACCCTGGAGTCAGAAGTACCTGGGTTAAAATCCCGTCTCAGACACTAAATAATTACCTAGCTGTGTGGCCTTGGGCAAGCCACTTAACCCCATTTGCCTTGCAAAAACCTAAAAAAAAAAAAGAAAAGCTTGTTTCCTCATTTATAAAATAAATTTCCTATTGACCTGAGATCTTATTTATTGAATTTTAGCCAAGGCTAAAAGTAATGGCTTTTAATTCATTAGTTTCCACCATTTTTGTCATTACTGAAATGCTCTTAAAATAGGGAGATTAATTTAAGTGAGGGAAGTTTAGTTCTTCTTTATGGCATTCCTGAAAAGTTCTATTGGCACATCTCATGGAGGGATGCATCTGTAAAAGAGTACATCAGATAGTGTTCCTAGAGTAGGGAGACTGGGTTAGTAGGTAATAGGATAATAGGTAAATAGCTAATCATTCTACAATTCCTACCAAAGCAGTAATAGCTCAATTAATATCACCTTTTTTTCTATATACAGGTGAATGTAACTGTTAATCATTTACTGAACATGAGAAAATGTTATGGAAAGGAATATACTATGAGGGAAGGGAGAAAAGAAGTTGTTTTGAAATGAATAACAATGAAACTGATAAATGGTGAGAGAGGCAAACTGAACAAAATGGGTGTAATTTGTTTTGGGTTTTTTTTAAAGCTTTTTGAAAGATTGAGATATTGGTAATGGTTGATAAGAAACTAACAAACCAGTGTCTGCCAGATGGTCCTTAATGACTTGCTATGGTTTTGATGTATTATCAGTTCCCATGAGATGATGCTGGACCATTAAACAAAGCTGAGACCCTCTGCAGTAATCACTGAGAGCTGGTGGTAGGCTCCTTGGGTACGGCATACTTGTACCCCTTACCCCCAGGCCTCTCTGATTTGGAGTGCATTGTTAAATCTTGAACCAGTCAGTATTAGAGATGGAATAGCTTGTGGGAAAGCAGTAATATTTTATTCAACAAATATGACATTTTATTCAACAAATATGAGTGATTACTATGTATAAGGTACCTTGTCTATTGTAGCTGCTTGTTAAACATTTGTTCAATGAAAGAATGAATACAAAAATTAATAAATAGTTAACAGTTATATAGTAAATTAAGCTTTGCAAAGAGTGTTAGATGTTATTTCATTTTATCCTCAATCAAATGTATGCTTGCCAAAAAGACAATATTATGGAGAACTCACACAGGACAAGTGCTCATAGGAGGGTAAGAAAAAGAACTACAAGAACACTCTCAAGGTCTCTCTTAAGAACTTTGGACTTGATTGTGCAGTATGGGAGACCCTGGCAGAATGTTTTGTTCCACTTAGAGAATGAAGGACAAGACCCAACTAATCCAAACAACTGCCTTGTAGGAAAATAGGGGTTATTATTATCCTCATCTTAGAGATGAAGAAACTGAGGCAAAGAAAAGATAAGTGACTTGCCTAGGGTCACTTATAGCTCATAAGTTCTTGGCATAAGTCTAATACTCCATGCATGGTACCACCCACCTGCCTCTGCTATCAAGAAGCTTACCTTGGGCTAGCTAGGTAGTACAGTAGATAGAGTATCTGCCCTGGAATTTAGATACTTGATACTTGCTAGCTTACTAGCTATGTGACCTTGGACAAGTCACTTAATCCCACTGCTCCACAAAAACCCCCAAAAAAGAAAAAAAAAGAAAAAAGAAGCTTACCTTATAGATAGGGGAGATAAGATAAATCCACAAATGATTTTAGTATAAAAAAGACTATAAATCCTAATTAGCCCTGAGGGATGAGATTGGTATCACATCTGGTCATAATATTTGAACTGACCATGGGTCCATGGATAGCTACTCAGATTTGAAACCATTTACTGTGGATTTCACTTGGGCATGTTCTATTGTATTCACTTTGGGTGAGAAGTACATTGATGTACTTTCAGTTGTTATATAGTTTACATTGGGTTTGTTATTAGAAACAATATCCAATTACTTTTATCAGAGATCTGAGAAGGGGAACCATTTTTGTTGCTTTTTTCAGTTTTATTATCCTTAAATCTACACTACTCTTTTTTTGTATTCCTAAAACATGACAATTCCATGACTAAAGCTGAGACACTTCCATGATGAAACAGGCAATGGCAATAGTCCTGCTTGGTCTGGGAGAGAAGTCCCAAAAAATAACAATTCAGGTAGTGAGTGTCCAAAAATTTGAGCTAGTCAGATGGATCAGAGCAACTTATGAGCAAGTTGGAGCAAGAGTAATAAGCATTTACGTAGGTCATCCGTGTTGGGATCCAAGATATTCAGAAAGGAGGGGTATTAGGGATAGGGCCTTGATGGATGACATGGGTGACCTCCTTAAATGAGACTTCTGGGAGGAGCTCTCCCTGTTCACCCTCTCTAATCAGAGGGCAGAACTCTAGAAGCAGAAGGTACTGATGAGTTTCCAGAAGACTCATCACTGACCACTGGGGCATCCAACCTATCATAGTCATGATATGAGGTATGATAGTTGAATCAAGGAGTAGTAAAGAACCAAACATACAGTAACTGTCTCCTACAGTATAAAAAGTTGTCTTTTTATACTGTAATGTTATTTAATTATTTTAAGATGTCTATATTTTTCCAAGGCATTTTCCCCATAGGATAAACTTTTTTTAGTTAACTACATGGCCAGCTTACCTCTACCCAAGGAAAACTGTGGTCACCCACCCAACCTTTGAACACTGTTTATGCTATAAGCAAAGTAACAAATTGGTGTGGAACTGATGGTCAAAAAAAGGATTTTGCAATTCCCATATTGCTGAAATGAAACATCTTTCTTCTTTAAGATGCCAAGACTCTTATTTATTACTGTATAAATCACAAAACCAAGAATTTATGTTGTTCACTGTAGTCCGCTTACAGCTAACATCTTTTTCACCATCTCTGGGTAGAAATATAATGCCCTGGAACAATTTTGGAGTCTCATTCTAGACTTCTAAGAGTAGTATTTCACAAAATCTGTTTACTCTGAATATTACTTCATAAAATTTTGTTTATGTCTGTTCTATTCAGGAAGTAGTCACCAATGGAATATTCAATAAGTATTTATAGGAATGCTCAAATTTCTGAGAATCCTTTTATAAACTTATTTTTAAATAGTTTTAAGACTTTTGTTTTACATTTCTAATAATTTCTACATAAAGCAGACCCATCTCCCTCCCCCCAGCATCAAAACCTTCCTTATAATAAAAAAACAAAGTCACTTACAACAACCAAGGGAACTATCATGCTGGTAGACTATGCAACATTCTGTCTGCTTCATTCCCCCACATCATTGCTGACAAGAGAGAGACATGTTTCATTATTCTTTAGTATCATTATAATTATCATGGGCTTGTTTTTCTTTTTATTGTTCTTTTCATTTGTGTCCATTGTATTCAATGAATATAGCTCTCCTTATTCTACTTATGTTGTTCTGTATCAGTTCACACAAGTCTTCTGATATTTCTCTGAATACCTTATATAAATGAATTTAATTTCTTAATGTACAATAATAAGTCATTATTAAGTCATTAGGTCATTGCATTTATATACTACAATTAGTACCATAATTTTCCTATCCATGGATTCCTACTTTGTTTCTAGTTGTTTACTATCTGAAAAATGAGTTCAATAATGTTCTGGTGTACATGATAGCTTTATTTCTGTCTTTGACGTTATTTAGAGTACATGCCATATATTGGAATTGCTGGATCCAAGTTTTGTCAATTTTCTTGTATTGTTGTTCTTTTATTAGGTTGTGTTTGACTCTTTGAGACCTTGTAGACCCTTCTGTCTGTGCATTTTCTTTCTTTTTTCTTTTTCCAACTGCAACAGTAGTTTTTACCATTAATTTTTTTTTGCTTCCTCTCTTTGCTTTCCCCTCCCCCCTGACAGAAAGCAATCTAATATAGGCTCTATATTTATAATCATATTAAACATAGATCCATATTGATCATGTTGTGAGAGAAGAATCATATCCAATGGAAGGAAAAAATAGTAGCAAGAAGAAAACTCCATAATACATAAGACAACTTTTTAAATATTAAAGATACTAAGCTTTGGTCTTCATTTAAATGCCACAGTTCCTTCACTGGATATGGATGATATTTTCCATCACAAGTCTTTTAAAATTGTCTTTGATTTTTGTACTGCTGAAATGAACAAATGCATCATGGTTGATCATCCATGAGGTTTCTTGTTAAGATACTGGAGTGGTTTGCCATTTCCTTCTCTAGAGAGGGTAAGTGATTTACCTGTCCAAGGTCACACAACTATTGAGTGGCTGAGGCCAGATTTGACCTCAGGTCTTCCTACTCCAGGCCTAGCATTTTATTCACTGAGCCACCTGGATGCCTCTTTTTTTTTCTTTTTATAATCTGAAATTATTTTTGAAAATGTTTGGTACAGTGGGGTGGCTAGGTGGCACAGTGGATAAAGCACCAGCCCTGGAGTCAGGAGTACCTGGGTTCAAATCCGGTCTCAGACATTTAATAAATGCCTAGCTGTGTGGCCTTGGGTAAGCCACTTAACCCTGTTAGTCTTGCAAAAACCTAAAAAAAAATGGTTGGTACAATTTTACAACTGTTAACTCTTTAAAAAATTATTCCCCTACTCCCCTTTTGAAAAAATCATTTTAACCAATATTCTAGGAATGAAGAGAAACTTCATAGTTATTTTAATTTGATTTCTCTATAGAACAATTTTAATTTTAGTCATTAATAGATTACAAATTTAGATGAAGGATTTTTTGTGGGGGAAAAAGGTTATGACCTTCAGAGACACAACTTACTGCCTAAGGTATACAGAATTTTTAGAACATGTCATGGAGTCAATTCATCATTTTAAATTACTGGATAGTATTATAAACACTTCTCTCTACATTTTATGAATGCAAGCCAAGAAATTGTTTTTTGATAAAAGAAAGTGCCTAAACAATAAAATGGTGTTAATTTAAAGGATGCCTCCCAAGAAAACCTAACAACAACAAAAAAAGAATTCAAATTCTTTTTCTCATTTTAAGATTGCTAAAATGGAGCAGAACAGATTCTGCCAATAGGATTAGCCCTGGGCAAAATGGTGAATTAAAGTTTGGTTCTCATTTTGTCTGCCCATCTTCATTGCTTAATAAAATACTGGTTAAGTTAGTGCCTTCTCAACTTTCTTGTGACTCTTTTTTTCCTTTCCTAGATGCCATTTCCCAGTATTGCCCTCTTGCTTTAATTTAAGGTAGCAACTGATAATTAAAATATAAGTGAATGATTTAAGACTGATCCAAACGAATATAGCTATAAGGGTGGAATGATAGGTATGGGATAGGACTTGCAGACCAAATACATTGAGTCTTACTTGCAGTCATTGCTTAGGTCAAGTTTAATAATTAAGTTCTGAGCATGAGTGGGAGCTCTACAAATTAATTCAAGAAATGAATTACACAGAAAAGAAGGAATGGTCAGTCAGGGAGAGGAAACATGGAAAATGGCTTGGACTAAATTTTAACTTTTCCCTTTCTTTCTGATGACAAATTATCTGCTCCCTTTACCAGAAGACTTTGTTGTAATCATGAACCAACCAATTAAAAACACAAAATATTTATTAGGAGTTCCTAACCACAAAGGAGCATTTGGGACATGCCTAGTCTCAGATAAAAGGTTTTACATCCTTTTGGGTAAGGACCATAATATATTTCTAGGGATAGGTCTGAATCTATAATTTCATTGCCATAAAGAGTCCTCAGATGAAGAAATTCACCTTATTAATCATTCTTACTATATAACATTTCATTACATTCCTATACCATAACTTCTTTAACTATTCCTTCATGGAGGGGTGCCCATGTTTGTTTTCATGTTTTTGTTATCACAAAGAATGCCTTTTCTTTTTATCTTTGATTTCCTTAAGATATACTCTCAATAGTGAGATAACTGATTCAAAGGTTATTGATAGGTAGGTGGTACAGGCAATAGTGTATTAGATTTAGAATCAGAAGAACAGAGTTCAAATCCTGTTTCAGATTATCTGTTAAATCTGGGCTTAACTTCTCTCAATTTTCATTGTGTTTGCTACCTTCCTCACTGGGGGTTATAATGATCAAATGAAGTAACAATAGAAAAGCCATTATTATTATTATTATTATTATTGTCAAACCACTTTTTTTGCATAATTCCAAACTGATATCCAAAATGGTTGGACTACTTCACAGTTCCTCCAAGTGATTCTTGTGCCTGTTTTGCCACATCTCTAACATCTCCTTTTCCAGTTTGCATGAAGTATGATGAAACTTCAGAGTTATTTTAATTTGTATTTTTCTTACTATTCATATGTGGAACATATATTCCCATGACCATTTATAGTTTGCCAATTTTTTGAAAATTATTTCTTCATATTCTTTAGAGGGAAAGACCCTTTTATAATTAACATAACTTTACTTACATGGTAGACTATTTTTTGTTTTATGAGTCACTAAATATACTTATCTGAATTTTTAGATTAATTTCTGCCTTAATTACAATTTCAGTTCAAACATACTTTTGGACAACCAGTTTCAACCAAAGCTAAAAAATTTTGTCACAGCCCATCTCCGACCTCACCTGGAAAAACGGAGTTTTACTATAAATATGCAAAACAGTAGAAATAAATACCTATGGTACATGCCAGAAGAATATATAAGACAGAGAATACTGTCCACTAAAACTGATGTCTACAGCTTTGGAATTGTGAGTATCTTCCCTCACAGGGATTCTTAACTGTTGTCTGTGAATCTATTTAAAAATAGATTTTGATATTCTTATTTCATTTTCCTAGTTTCCAAGAAAGGGGAAGAGATATCACCAACAATTTTCTAACCTCATTGGTAAAACAAAAAGGATTTTCACTTTAGGCTAATTGCTTTTGCTAAATATGGTGTTTGGTAAAATTATACACCTCAGTTATAAAGCATGAACCACTTTACTAAGAATGTGTTCATTGTCATAATTAATGACAGATTATTATTCATGAGTTGTTAAAACCTAGATTTGATTTAAATTTGTCCCCCTCCAGGTCATAATGGAAGTCCTGACAGGTTATAAAGTGGTGCTAGAAGGTCCAAAATACGTTCGACTGGTAAGAATTAAATTTGTACAAATATATATATTGGTCATATTCCTAATGGAGTACTGCAAAAGATCTTTATGCTCATTTTTTTCTCCTTCCAGAGGGACCTCCTTGTGGAACTAATGGAAAAGAGAGGCTTTGAGTCATGTCTTTCCTTATTAGATAAAAAAATAAATCCATGTCCTCAGAATTTCTCCTGGAAATTATTTACTTTGGCAAATCAATGTACAATTTCCCGGGCAAAGTTAAGGCCAACGATGGATGAAGTGAGTATTCTTGAGCATAGAATTGTTGAAAATAACAATAAACATATGTTTAGACCACCATAAGACTCATAGTGTTGTCCTCACTGCTATCTTATTGAATTTGATAGGGCATATATTAGAGCATTTTTATCGACGAGAAAAATCAGTTGACAAGAATTTATTAAGTGTAACCTCGGGGATGCAGAGAAAGGCTAAAACTTTATTCTTGTCCTCAAGGAGTTAACATGCTAATAAGAAAGACAATATATAAACAATAATGTACACATAAGATAGATGCAGAGAGAATAGGAGGTAATCTTAGAGGGACTCCAAGATGTTACTTTTTATCCAAGATATACTGCCTCTCCCTGAAAAAAACCCAACAACTCAAATGGAGAAAATATGTATCCAAACTGAAGTTTTTATTAGTGAGAGGAAGTCAGTTAAATATTCTCTAGACAGAAAATGTTCACCTAAGAATGGTAAATTAATCTCTTTCAGAACAAAAAATTATTAATTTTATCATTGTAGCAGCTATCTATCAAATAGCAACAGGATACCCAAATTAATAAAGTAAGTTAATATGGTATCTGGGCATTGGAAGAACTGGAAAGAATCTTGGAGATAATCTAATTCCATTTCTGTCATTTCATAGATGAAAATGAAGCCAAATTTGGATAAATATTTTTACCTAAGGCCTCAAGGCTAAAATTATTCATTGCATTGAATGAATCAATTAGTTAATAAGCATTTTTAAGTATCTCATGTGAGCCAGGGAAGCTGAGTGGTGCAGTAAATAAGTTGCTAGACCTGGAGTCAGGAAGACTCATCTTCCTGAGATCAAATCTGGTCTCAGCCTGTGTGACCCTGGGCAAGTCACTTAACCTTGTTTGCCTCAGTTTCCTCATCTGGAAAAGGAAATGGCAAACCACTCTAGTATCTTTGCCAAGAAAACCCCCAATGGGGTCATGAGAAATTGGACATGACTGAGATAACTGAACAACAAAAAACACTTTTGAGTCAGACACTGAATTAATCACTGGGGTTACAGAAGCAAAAATTATACAATCCCTGCTCATAAGAAACTTTTATTCTATTGAGGGAGACAATATGCACATAATAGCAAATGAAACATTTTTACAAGGTAATTGGAAGAAGGGGAAAAAAATTTTATATAAAATGTGGCATTTAACCTGATCTTAGAAGTCTGGAATTCCAAGAGGTGGAGGTAAGCAGAGTGATTACCAGCACTGAAATTCACAGAGATATCCAGAATCTGGAACCAAAAAGAAAAAAAAGTGGCAGAAGATAGAAGAGACTATATGATATAGAAGGACTAGGGATCAGAAGAGTTGGAATTTTCCATTGTTTGAACTCAGGCAAGTCAGTGCCCTGCCTCAGTTTCCTTATCTGTAATTAGGGATTTGAATGAGATCTAGCTCTAAAATTCTTTCAGTAAGCATATTTTGTGAAATTTAATAAAATTATTTTTAGTTAATAAAAGGAATATCAGTTCTTAAACTCCTCGTTTTTTTATGTGTGTGTGTATGTGTGTTTTAATTAGGTCCTGATTACTCTTGAAAGTACTTACCCTATCTTACATTTCGCTGAAGATCCTCCCAAATCACTAAAGTCCTTCAGGTCTCCTTCTCCTCTTTTCCTTGATCACATACGCAGTGTTCCCATTGAAAATGATGAAAGTCAGGATGTTGGTTCACCTCCTAATGAAAAATTGGACAAAGAGGAATTGGCTCAGAAAACTCCATTAGAGTGTAGCCAGTCTGAAGTCACCTTTCTGGGCTGTGGCAGGAAGACCCTGGGTAAAGGAAAGACCCATGTTTCCAAAGAGTCTGCAACTTCCTGGAAAGACAACTTCTCAAACTATGCACCTCCACCCCAGGACTTGGGAGTTTGTTTTATGAGTATGGACCTTTCCTCAGAGTCTAGCAGTCCCATTTCCAGCAGACTGGTGCAACCCAGCTCCTCCTCAGAATTATGTAGGAATAAAGATGAGATGGTGGAGAAAGATAACTCTTAAAAATATTTCACCATCAGATTAAAAAAAATGAGGCAAGTAGCATAATAATGCCTTATAAACCACTGTTTGGAAGGAACCGATGATATCTACAGAAGCAAAACCAAGAGAAGAGTTGAATTTAGACCATTTATATGGACAATTTGGATTTTTCAAGTTCCTATGTCTTCCAATATGATTTATGTTTTGTGTTTTGGGGATTTTGTTTTGTTTTTGCTTTTATTGAAATTACCTCAATTTTTGCCTGAATTTAAAACGAGCAAGATTAAAAGAGAGAGATTTATTTAAGGCCTTGTAAAGTCATTCAGAAAAACTGAATCACACCATGGTGCAAAGAATACCTAGTCTGGCATCAAGAAGACTCATCTTTCTGAGTTCAAAGCTGTCTTCAGACATTTGACTAGCTGTGTGGCCCTGGGCAAGTCACTTTACCCTATTTGCCTCAGTTTCCTCATCTGTAAAATGAGCCAGAGAAGGAAACCACTCCTGTTTCATTACTGAGAAAGGCTCAAAGAGGGTCACAGAGAGTTGAATATAACTGAAAAGTTACTTATCAATAAACATTCATATGTGGCTTAGACAACATAATCAAACCATTCCAAGGATGGAAAATGATGCTTCTCCCTTCCTCTTGGAACTTCCAAGGCCAAGTTATCACAAAACCTCAGCCTCAGCTGTCTTCTGCTTTTCTCTCTGTTTCTTCATTTTGTTTCATGTGTTTATTTAAATGATGTTGTACTGTACCCAAAGGGCTGAGAGAGAGAGAGAGTTCAACTCTTCTTGTGGTGGCAAAGAATTGGAAATTGAGGGGATACCATCAATTGGGGAATGGCTGAACAAATTGTTAGATACTAATGTAATAGAATGTATTTAATGATGATGAACAGGTAGATTACAAAAATGTCTTACATGAACTAATACAGAATGAAATGACCAGGATGACTTTGTACACAGTAACAGCAATATTGTAAGATAAACAACTCTGAATGACAGCTATTCTCAGCAATACAGTGATACAAGACAATTCCAAAGGATTCATGATGAAAAAAAATGCTATCCACAGCAAGAGGAAGAATTGATAGAGTCTGAATGCTGATTGAAGAATACTCTTTTTCACTTTGTTTATTTTTTGTGTTTTTTAATCTGTCTCCTTAACAATATGAATAATATGAAAATATATTTTACAGGATTGCACATATATAACCTTATATGAAATTGTTTGCCTTCTCAGTCAAGAGAGAGAGAATATAGAACTCAAGTTTTTGAAACAGTTAATGTTAAAAATTTTCTTTACATGTAAGAAAAAATAAAATATTTCTTAAAAAATTTGTTGCATCCCAAGTGCAGGTGATTTCACACTTAAATTGTTAACTATTATAAGATGCTTAGATTAGCGTTAGGAGGGGCCTTTGAAGACATTGAGTCTGAAGGACAGAGAGGTTGTGACTTTCCTAGAGTCACACAGTTTTTAAGTATTCTAAGTAGGATTTGAACTTAGGTCTTTTTTGACTTCAAGTCCAATATTCTGTCCATTAGTTCATGATGCTTCTAATTGATATCCTTTAAACTAAACATATATTTTAGCTGGACTTGATGTGCCTCTTAATATTTTTCTGCATTAACACATTTCTACTTGGAAGAGAGTCCATTTACAGGACTTTTTTTTTAATCAGTCTGATCTGTTTTTTGTTCAATAAATTTCCTCAATATTCTATTCCTCTGAATGGAAAAATTCAAGTTTATTTCTCTTTTGAGTAAATGATATCCTTGGGCATTAATTCACTTCTTAATCGTGGTTATCATTATATTAACTTTACTTAGAATTAGTTAATGGATTCATAGATTTAGAACTGAAAGGAATCTTAGAGAGGTTTTAATCTAACACCCTCATTTTTATAGCTAAGTTGAGGTTAAGTGTCTAAGGTCATATAATTAGAAATCAGCAAAGGTGAGATTTGAACCCAGTCCTTTAAATTGCCTAATTCAGTATCTTTGCTACTATATATCATGCTGCCATCCCACTCTAGCCTCAAAACATCTGAATATCTTGTCATGGTTTATTTGGCTGGTTTCTCAATCTGATCACATTTTAGGTTATTTCATCAATTATTTGGCACTTCTATCCAGGGAAGGACAGAAAAGGAAGATAAAAATTGTTAGTGCATTTTTCCACTTGGGAGTCCTCCTACCACATCCCTGTCTTACCCCTCCAGCCCTCCTTATAAAGTTTTGACTAGTGAAAGAGTTTGAAATAATTGGTTAAATGACTACTATAGAAATTTTTTGCATGACCACACTTTTATAACCTACATCTAATTGCTTGTTTTTTAAGTGTGTGTGTGTGTGTGTGTGGGGGGAATTTGTAACTTAAAGTTTTAAAAATGATTGTTAAAGGGGCAGCTAGGTGGTTCAGTGAATAGAGCATCAGTCCTGGAGTTAGAAGGATCTGAATTCACATATATGATACACGTACTAATTGCCTGGATGGCGACCTTGGGCAAGTCACTTAACCCCATTGCCTTGCAAAAACAACAACAAAAAAATCATTAAAATTGTTTTTACATGTAATCAGGGAAAAATAAAACACTAAATAAATGATTTTTTAAAAAAGAAATAATTGGTTAAGAAGGAAGTATGGTGTAGCAGAATGAGTAGGAGTTTGAGCATCTGGAAACCTGGATTTGAATCCTGACTAGTACTGAGTCAAAAATGCTACTTCTTTCTGGATCACAGTATTCTTCACTGAGAAGAGTTATACTAGATTAGTATGGCAGAACACTTTTTTAATGTTTAAAAAAATCTGGATCTTTATTATTATTATTATTTAAGCTAATGTGTGATGACAGAAAACTACCATGAATAAGCAAGTTGATTAATCACATTGGCATCTATGTATATTTTAAAAATAATGCTACATTTATGAGTGCCATGTTATTTATTCAGTCTTCAAAAGATCTGATTGGTGATTAATGTAGTAAGACCAGTCCTGATAAATGTTTTAACAAATGTTCACAGGACACACTTTAAAGTTTAATCTGCATTATTAACATTTTCTCCATCACTTTCCTGAGTCTAGACAATCAGCAAAACAATAAATCAAACCCTAATTTGTAACATTTGCCAGTTTCCAGAGTAAAAATGCACACACTGATAATTTCTAGCTCTAGCATATCCCAAAAGACCAGTGATGTTATGAATGTTAGGAATGTTTGACAAAGTCAGGAATAATAGACTAGGTGCAAAAGAGATAGCAGGAAATTATAGTATTCTGTTGTTTGATAAACCCAAAGAGTCCAGCTTTTGGGATAAAAACTCTCACTTTGAAAAATACTGTTGGGAAAATTGGAAATTAGTATGGCAGAAACTTAGATTAGAGCAACATCTCATACCCTAAAGATAAGGTTAAAATAGGTATAGTATTTAGACAAAAAAATACAATATTTTAAACAAACTAGAATATCAAGGAACAGTTCACCTGTCAGATCTATGGAAATAGAAGCAGTTTATGACCAAGGAAGAGATGGAGAACGTCACCAAAAACAAATTAGATAATTTTGATTACATTCAATTAAAAAGCTTTTGCACAAAAAAACCCACTGTAACCAAGATAAAAAAAATTAGGTAAATTGGGAAACAATTTTTACAACTAGTATTTCTGACAAAGGATTCATTTCTAAAATATATAGAGAAATGAGTCAAATTTATAAAAACAACAAGCTATTCCCCAATTGACAAATGGTCAAAGGCTATGTGTAGGCAATTTGCAGATGAGGAAATCAAAGTGATCCATAGTCATATGAAATATTGTTCTAAATCTTTACTGATTAGAGAAATGCAAATTAAAGCATCTCTGAGGTACCACCTCACACTTCTCAGACTGACCAATATGACCAGAAAGAACAATGGTCAATGTTGGAAGGAATGTGGGAAATCTGGAACACTAATATCCTGTTGGTGGAGCTATGAAGTCATTCAACCTTTCTGGAGAGCAATTTGGAATTACACCTAAAGGGCAATAAAACTGTTCATACCCTTTGATCCAGCAGTACCACTACTGGGTCTATACCCTGAAGAGACCATGAAAAAGGGTAAAAACATTGCTTGTACAAAAATATTCATAGCAGCTCTGTTTGTGGTGGCAAGGAGTTAGAAATTGAGTCAATGTCCATTAATTGGGGAATGGCTGAACAAATTGTCTTATATGAACATAATGGAATACTATTGTTCTATTAGAAAACAAGAGGGATGGGAATTCAGGGAAGCCTGGAAGGATTTGCATGAATTGATGCTGAGTATGATGAGCAGAACCAGAAAAGCATTGTACATCATAACAATAACATTACTTACTGTTACTTAACCCAAACTTTCTTAATTTACCAGAATTGGGGTCCTTTTCTTATAATTTCTAGGGAAGAAATTATAGAACACAGACACAGTGGAAAAGTATCCTAGTATCTTAATCTCGGTAATCTTTGGAAAGATGGCACGTACCCTTGTTTTGTTTAATCCATTGTGCAACAATCAGGGACAATGTGGGGGTATCTGCATTGGAGAACACCATCTGTATCCAGAGAAAGAATTGTGCAGTTTGAACATAGACCAAAGACTATTCTCTAATTTAAAAAAATACACATTATCTTATTATGTAATTTTGTTATCTCTTGTACTTTATGTTTTCCTTAAGGATATGATTTTTCTCACAACACATTCAATTTGGATCAATGTATAATAGCATGAAAACAATATGAAGACTTTCAGACTGCCTTCTGTGGGGGGGTGGAGGGAGAGGGAAGCAAGATTAGGGGGAAATTGTAAAATTCAAAAATAAATTTTAAAAAAGTCAGGAACAAAGAAGGAAAGAACTAGGGTACAGCTCTTGGTCCTTCCTGTTTTGCCTCAGGTTGATTTGCAAAACAACTAAGGTCACTATGACAGCTAAAAAGAATAAGTCATCCCAGCAACTCATAACTCTTGCATTTTTGCTAAATGGAATCCTTGGGATATTTGAAAGGACATAGTTTAATACAGAGAAGGGTATGATAGATCTTGAAAAGAATTTTCTATTCTTATCAGAAAGGACACTGAGTTCAAGGTACTAGATCTCATCAGAAAGGACACTGGGAGCAGCTTAGATGGCTGCCTGTGTTCAGAAGGACATGAAGTTAAAATCCTGACTCAGACACTTACAAGCTGTGTGATCCTGAGCAAGTCACTTAACTCTGATCATCTCAAAAAAAAAATGGAACCAAATCTAGCAAAGAAAGAACTTTAAGATGCCCAAGGGAGGAGGTCTCTATTTGATTCACAAGGTGAATTTGGATGAGATTTAATATCCCAAGGAAAACTCAATATGGACTGGGGCGATCAAGCTCAGGAATAACTTGTCTTTTACATGGAAGGAAGGTGAACTGATAATTAATAGATGGCAGAAGAGAGAAATAGAAGTGCTGGAGACATCCATTAGAAAGCTACAACAGTGAATATATCCAGAAACAGAGTGCCCAATATAGTGCAGCAGAGAATTCAGAGAAAATAACTCTCAGACCAAAGGATCAAAGGGTCAAAGATAGAAATTGGTCTGGCTGTATGTAGAAGTCTGAGTTGTCCTGGATGCATATTCCTTACATATATGTCCAATCAAGTAGATTCCCTGGTCAAATGCATTTATCTCCTCACCCTGTTATATCCTCACCCTATTAACAGTAAGGCATCATACCCTTATGGGAATGGGGGGAATCTGTCATGTTTCCTGCTTTTTCATTTAATTCATGTCTTTGTTTTGAGCAGTTGTGTCATCTGGATGGCTGGGAAAAGAAAACATGTTTTTGGAAATTTCCATAAGTTTGAGGGATTATCCATGCATTACTGCATCTTGACCCTGGGTGACTTTTAACAAGGCGCTACAATTATTATACTGAATCACAATTCTTTTTTTTAAAACTGAATTAAGATGATAGTGATTCAAATATGGATTCTTTTTCATACCTCCCTCCAGTGACTTCTAGGACAACAAGTTGAGAATCCTTCCAGTCCCAAATTCTATACTTCATGAGCACATATATTTAATATTGACCACATTAAACAGTTTTTAAAATATTCAATAAACATTAAATGCCAATATGCTAATTAGCACAGGTAACTGTGCTAAGCATTGGGAATACAAAAAGGGGTAAAAGATAGACTTTGCCTAAATGAATGCACAATGTAATGGAATAAACAAAACAAGGGTACGTGCCATCTTTCCAAAGATCACTGAGATTAATATACTAGGATACTTTTCCACTGTGTCTGTGTTCTATAATTTCTTCCCTAGAAATTATAAGAAAAGGACCCAATTCTGGTAAATTAAGAAGGTTTGGGTTAAGCCCATCATTTTATATTGACTTTAAAATCTAGTTGAAAAGTTGGCATACACAAAATGACTATAGACTAGATATAACAGAATATCCTCTCATATAATTGTATATATGTTTTCAGAACCATAACTAGGAATATTTTTGCCCCAGGCAAAAACCAGAGTTGTTATTATATTAAGAGGGAAACTGATCTGACTCTTGCCCCAAAAGGTATTGGAGAGGAAGTTATACCCTGAAAGAGGGACACTATTTTGATAAGATACTTAAATAACTCCCAGTGTTGGTTGTATCTCATGGAAAAGAGATCAGAAGAGGAAGATGAGGTGAGATACAGAGAGAGTGGTTGCCATAGGGCTCCTGAGATATTATTCTATATTCCCACCATTCTAGAATACCAGAAGATTTGCTCTGTCCCTCAGAGGGAAACAAGAGAAGCATATGTTGGGGAGGAACTTTGCATTCTCTAAAGCTTCAGCATTCCTAATTTTACTCTGGAACATATTAACCTTTAAAATCTTGTGTAGATTAAGATCTACCTATGGCACATGTCACACTTGTTTATTTTCCATTTTAATGGTTACTATGGGCTCCCCATTGATGAAAGTCATAGCAGCAGTAATAATAATAATAATAATAATAATAATAATAATAATAATAATAATAAAAATAGTCTCTATCAGTGCAAGTCATGAATAATATAAATCAAGATTAAAGCAAACCAAAATAAGGCATACTGACCAGAGCATGGATAGGGCATATCCGTATATGTCTAATTTATAACTTTGCAAGTCCCAGACTCCAGCCCAACAATATTGATACAACATTCAAGTGTCTGGGACCTGAGGCCAGTGCTGAGCAGAGTAAACTCCAAAATATCAGCCAATCCATACTAACATACTCTAAAACTCCTTCTCCCTTTTCTTTAACTGCCAGGGGTATAGTTGAGGGTCTCTATGGGATCAACTATGTTATCTCACTGCCACCCCAGACTGATCCAAATATAAGTAACTCATTTTGATTATTAAACTACTTTATAATTAGTCTGGAACTCCTGGCCTCTGCCTTGTTTTCACCAAAACCTGTTTTCTCACCATGGAAACCACAACTTAATCCTTCAATCACCCCTTCCTCCATCCATGTAAATCTGTTGTAGAGAATTGTGGGATACTGGAAGTTGAGTACTTTGCCAGTCATCCTGGAACTAGTATGTTAGAAACAAAGTTTGAACTTGAATGACCAGACTCCAAGATGGACCTTCTTCCCACTCTACTAACCTGTCTCTGCTGTGAAACTGTATAAATAAAGGAAATTAGTATAGTATGATATTTTAAGTGAACCTAGATCACTAGAATCTCTATTCTGATCTATATATTTATCTACATCTATCTATCATTGTCTGTCTGTCTGTCTGTCTACCTATCTATCATCTATCTATTTTACCTAGACTGGAGTCCCACATAAATTTTTTATTTGCATCTTTTTTAAGCTTATCTTCATTTCCAATAATATTCCTTAACTTTGCTGAGAACCATCCTTAGTAACAGAATTTTCAAAAGCAAGAGGAAAAAAAGAGCAGTTTCACTAAGCTAACCAATACATCTAATTTGACAGTATTTGCAGCTTCCAACATACATTTCCTTCTTTCTACTTGTATTTTTATTTCCAGTGATTAGCACAGTACCTAGCACTAGAAAACATGTAATGAAGCTTGTTGACAGAATTCAGTTTGATTTGTTGTTCTTTTTGTTTTAATTGTTGTAGTCATTATATGGTTTTCCTCATTCACTCACTTCCATTTCTATAGTTCATATAATCTTCCCATGCTGCTCGGAATTCTTAATATTTATCATTTCTCATGACACTGTGTCACTTTAATTGCCAATGATTGCTCTTCACTTCCATGAAAACAGTCCCACATCATTTAGTTCAATCAAGATAACAAGTAAAAATAATTTCACAGGAATTCTCTTGATCTTTTTCACAAAATAAAACTTGTGATAGTTTCATAAAGAAAGAAGTTATCTCTTCTCTAGCTTTTCTCCAGCAATGAAAGGAAAATCTCTTTAGTTTCTCTCAAGTCTTAAATCTTAATAGTTTCCTTGTAGGTACACTCATTATAAAATTCTTTTTTCAATATTTATTCATAAAAAGCATAAAAAACAATTCTGATATGAGATATGCCCTCTATTAACTAACTGATAAAAAGAAGTACACTACTGAAGATTGATGCTGATGTTTGTCCTTGAAAAAGGCCATGACATCAAGGACAAGCATGTGCCATAACAATCAAGTGAATTGGATTTAATTGGGGGGTTCTGTGCTAAGTCACTGGCCTAACTTTTCCTCTGAAGTTATCTGAGTCCAGTGGCTTGATAAGAATCAGAAATACAGGAGTTGGCCCTGCATCCAAGGCAATCAATAAATGACTTGCCCAAGATCAGATAGCTAGTAAGAGTCTTAGGTCAAATTTGAACTCAGGTCCACCTGACTCCAGAACTGGTGTTCTATCCACTGTGCACCACCTAGCTTCCCTACTGAAGGCTTGTAAGTTATTGTGTGAAGAATAGCCATCCAAAGGGGTACCCTCAAGCCGAGGGATAACCAACCAGTGAAAACAACTGTAAATTGGGAGAGTTAACCCAGAGTGAGAGACTATGCTTAAAAAACAGCTATCATATATCATATTATATCATATCATATCATAGCTAAATCTTACATTCTTCTCCATGCTAAATATCACCAAACTGCTTCAACCAATCTTCATATGACCTATACTCACTTGAGGCTTTGTTCTGCTTGTTTTCCTATTTATGGTGGTTGTTCAATTATTTTTAGTTGTGTCCAACTCTTCATGACCCCCATTTTAGATTTCCTTGACAAAGATACTGAAGCAATTTCCCATTTCTTTCTCTAGATCATTTTACAGATGAGAAAACTGAGGCAGAGTTAAATGACTTGTCCAGAGGCACACAACTAATTACTAAGACCAGATTTGATCTAATGAAAATCTTCCTGACTCTGGGACATTATATCCACTATGCCACCAAGATGCCCTTCCTTCCTATTGTAGCTCTCCAATTTATTATTGTCCTTTCTAAAAAACAGTACCCTGAACTAAACATGATATTCTAGATGAGGCTTGAGCAGGACAGAGTATGGTGGAACTATCAACTCCCTCACTTGGAACACTCTAAATCTCTTATTGTAGTCTAAAATTATTTTAGCTTCTGGCTAAAATATTATATTGACTCTCACTTAGTTTTTAGTCCACTAAAAGGTCTTAGATATTTTCAGAACTGCTGTCTAGCCATGCCTCCCCATACCTGACTTGTGAAGATAAATTTTTGAAACTAAGCAAGACTTTACAGTTAATTGTAATAAATTCTATCTTAATAGGTAGATTCAGCACAATCTTCTAGTAGCTTGTCAAAATTTTTTTAGACCTTAACTCTACCATCTAGTATGTTGGTTCTCTCTCTCCCAAAATTATATCATCTGCTTGTCTGATATACATGCTTTCTGTGCCTACATCCAAGTCATTTATTAAAGTATCATACAAAATAAACAGCCCCTGCTTGACCTCTTGGGTATATAGATTTCCTTAGGTCTTCTGAACTAGGAAGGAATTATTAGTAGCAAAGACAGAGAGACCACCACTTCCAGGAAATCTCAAGTGTTAATCTAATAGAAGAGTATGGAAAACTTTATATGAGAGAACTGTGAGATTTAGAGAGTTGAAACACTTCAAACAGTTTCTTTCCGTAGAATATAGGGGAGAGAAGAGTCAAACCCAGTATGGAATATTTAGTAGCAGGATATTATCATTGAAGGTAGGAACTGTTTCATTTCTGACTTCTTAGTCCCAGGGTTTCATACAATGTTTGGTCCATAGTATATGTTTGATAATACTTATTGATTGATGAATAGTAATGAGGAAGTTGGGAAGGGGAAAAGAATGGGTATAGTCATGTCCATTCAGAAGGCATTGCCCTTTCCTGGGTTTTTGTAAGTAATCAACCACGTTTTTGGTAGTCTTCAATATGGTCATTAAAAACATGCTTTATCAATCTGGATCTATGCCCACAGAACAGTAAAATTGATCATACCCTTTGATCTAATGCTATATCCCAGAGAAATCATAAAAAGTGTGAAAATTCCCACATGTTCAAATATATTTATGGCAGCTCTTTTTGTAATGGCAAAGAATTGAAAATTGAAGGGCTACCCATCAATTAAGGAATGGCTGAACAAGTTATGGTATATGAATCTTATGGAATACTATTGTTCTATAAGAAATTATGAGTAATAGGACTTTAGAGAAGCATGGAAAGAATTACACGAACTGATGCTGATCAAAGGGAGCAGAACACAAGAGAACACTGTACACCTTAACAACAATGTTGTGAGTTGACCAACTATAATGTATTCTGCTACTCTCAGCAGTTCAAAGAACAAGGACAATCCTGAAAGACATGTTATGTACAATACCCCACATATGAAGGAAAAAGAAACAAAAAAACAAAACCACTGAATCTGAATGTATACTGTGTTCACTTTTTAAAACATGTTTTTCCTTCCTATTTCATGATTTTCTTTGCTTTTCCTTAGTCCTAATTCCTCTAACATATAAACATGTACATGCACAACTTTTACCAGACTGTTTGCTGACTGGGGGTGGGGGGAGGAGGGTGATAGAAAAATGGATAACTTAAAAAATATGAAAATCAATGTGTTTAAAAAAACCAAAGCATGTAAGTAGAAAAATAAAATGTTTTTGTTTTCCAAAAAAGGAAGAAAAAACATGCTTTACTTTAGCATTAGGGAATTGGAGAGGACCTTGGGATTATTTAGTCAAATTCCTATTTTATTGCTTAGGAAACAGAAACACAGAATTTAAGTGACTTGGACAGGGTCATATATCTCATACCTCTAAGTTCAGTGATTTTTTTTTTAACTAAGTAAAGGTTTTATTAACATTTTAAAAAAAGAAACTACCAAAATGTTCATTTCGAGTTTGTTCAGCATAGTTGGTTGCAAAGAATGAATTGTATTCAAGCAATAAAATAAATAGAGCTGCCATATCCAATGAGCTTCAAAATATTAGATACCTGATTCTCTAAAACTGTAAACAAAAACAAAATAAAAGAAGAAAGGGGAAAAAAGAAAAAAAAGCAGTCACATTCTATAAAATTACAACTCCATATAATTTTCCATATAATTTGATGCATTCAGATTGTATTGAGACCTTCCTTTTTTACCTTATTGGATAGTGTACATTTTCTTTTAATGAGGCAATCCTAGTTAAATGACTTGCCCAAGTTCACACAGCTAATACATATCAAGTGTCTGAGGTAAAATTTGAACTCAGATCCTCCTGATTCCAGAGAAATGCTCTATTCAGTATATAATTTCACAGCCCCTGAGAATTGTATGAAATAATTTGTCAAAATTTTTTATCCTGAAGTCTGTTTCAGAGTATCAGATCTAAAGCAAGAAATCATCCTTCTAATCTTATAAAAATGATGTAATCATAATTAAAACAAAAAACTAACAGTTCTATAATACTTGCCATATGACAAGCACTATACTGTTTTATTTATTATTTAATTTGATCCTTAATTCCCATTTTACAGATGACAAAATGGAGGTAGAAAGAGGTGCAGTGATTTGCTTAGGATTCCAAGCTATTGAGTGTCTGTGACCAAATTTGAACCAAGGTCTTCATGAGTAATATAGATTTTTATAAAGAAAGCTTTGCCCCCAATCTGGAAAGACTTGCATGAATTGAGCAGAACCAGAAGAACATTATATACACTAACAACAACAGTGAGTGATTATCAATTATGATGGACTTGTTCATTTCAGCAGTAAATAATCAAAGACAATTCTTTGTTTTGTGATGGGAAAAAACCATCCATCCATCCATATCTAGAGAAGAAACCATGGAGTTTAATTGCAGACAAAAGCTTACTATCTTCACTTTTTAAAAGTTGTCTTGTGCATTGTTTTTGCTTTCTAATTTTTTCCATTTAGATTTGATTCTTCTTTCATAACATGATTAATATGGATCTATGTATTACACATGTAGAGCCTATATTAGATTGCTTTCTGTCAGGGGAGGGCGAGGGGAAGGGGAGAGAGAAAGAGAGAGGGAGAGAGAGAGAGAGAGAAAGATGTAAAACTCAAAACCATGCAAAAAAATGATTGGTGAAAATTATCATTGCATGATGCTGGAAAAACAAATAATTTTTTTTTAAAAAAAGAAATTTGCTCCCTAACTACACTGCTTCTTGAGTTCTCCAGTTTCTATTGTGATATGTTAGTGACTATTTAACTTTGTTAATATCCTATAGCTTCTTATATAAATAAAACTGGTTCCTTTCTTTTTATTTTTCTGGGAGAGATGTAAGTGGATAGATTGAAGGTAATGATCTCCTATGCAAAGACATATAATTGATATTTATGTATTACTTTAAAATTTACAAAGTATTTTTGCATACATGATTACTTCATTTGAACTTCACAAACACTACAATATTGGTCTTTTTTCTCCCCTTGGTCTGTAATTCCATAGAAACTCTTTTTTTTTTTTTTATGCTTACACTTTGCAACTTAGTCTTAGAGACAATGGGCTGGAGCACAAAGATATAAATGATTTAATCAGTAGGTATCAGAGGCAGACCTTAAACCTAGGACTTACTGACTCTAAGATCAGCATTCTATACTGTAGTTCTCTAGTACAATACTACAGGTAGTATTATACCCCTTTATTCTATGCCACGGAACCTCTTTTCATATTTTGCATGTAATTAAATTCATTGATTGTAATGTGGTTGTAATGTGATGTAGTAGTAGTAGTGAGCCACTTCTGAGTCTCAGGTTTCTCATCTGTATAATGGTCTCCAAAAATCCTTTTTAGCTCTAAATCTAGGATCCCATGATTTTGATCTAGTGTAAATCTACTTTTTTGTGTGTGATCACAGACTACCATCCTAGTCCACTTGGACATCTCACAAATATTTGCCATTAATCAGAAGGAAGACCAGTGAAAGAATGTTGGTTATCTTTGTTGTTGTTGTTGTATCAATCTTCTCAAAGGGGGGTCAATAACATCATGAGCAAGAACTGGATTTTAAATGAGTTACAAAAAGTTATCAGTCTTACTCTGTCCCCCTTAATTATTCTTTTTTTTTAGGTTTTTTTGCAAGGCAAATGGAGTTAAGTGGCTTGCCCAAGGCCACACAGCTAGGTAATTATTAAGTGTCTGAGAATGGATTTGAACTCAGGTACTCGTGACTCCAGGGCTTTATCCACTAAGACACCTAGCCGCCCCTCCCTTAATCATTCTAAAGAGAGAATGTAGATAGATTTATCATGCATCTATCACTACTCTAAGCAGCATAGCTCATTAGGCAAGTCCTACTAATCATAGTGACTCCATAGTATCATTTTTCTACATAAGAATCATCATTGTTATTAAAATGGGACATTTAAAATCCAGTCATGACTCCAAAACAATGCTTTATAAGATTTCCACTAGGGGTCACTTTCCTTATATTTTAGTGAGAAATGGTTCAGACTCATTTAGTAAATTGATTCTCCATGAAATATTCAGCATTGTGTTTAATTTTTAAAAGTCATTTTGCTGTTTATTTAATGCAAACTGAAATTCTTCCCTGTCTTACAAGCCTGAAAGCCCCTGAACTGTTGCCAGATCTTTCTAGCTTTATGAATAATGGCAATATTCATGTTTGCATAAAAGAAGGGGGGAAAATGAAATTGAACATGTCATTTAATTCTGCACATTAAGAATTTAGCTCACTGAACCAACATGAAAGGTTGCTCTATATTTAGATGGCTTAGAGTCTTAGATAAAGTTAATATTTAATTAGCACATTTCAAATATATTTAGAGACTAAATCTTCACTTCCTATTTCTCTCATTATCAACTAGTACACATTCTATTCACATTATTTTAATAATTATTGCTAGCATTTATATAATTCTTTATCTATATTATTTAACTTAATAGCCATTGATTTGCTTAAGGAGGTAATGGGAACGGATCACTAAGGACATAAAATTTATAAGAATACCATATATGTGCATATATGTATGTATTTATACATAAAAACTTACATGTATAATGTTTAATCATTTTTCAGTCATGACCTATGCTTTGTGACCCCATTTAGGGTTTTCTAGACAAAAATACTGGAATGGTTTATCATTTCCTCTTCCAGCTCATTTTACAGATGAGGAATCTGAATCCAATAGGGTTAAGTGACTTGCCCAAGGTCATGATTTGAACTCAGGAAGATGAGTCCAGGTCCAGCACTCTATCCGTTAAACTGCTGGACCTGGACTGTGTGTATATACATATATATATATATATATATATATATATATATATATATATATATATATAATATATTATATATACATTTTATATATACATATATATATATATAATATATTATATATATATATATATAATCATTTGGAAGACATTGATTTATTTAAGGATGCCATAGGAACATAGATTTAGAGTTGAAAGGGACCACTATGTATAAATGTATGTGCATCATTTTATATTTTATATATAGAGATATAACATATAGATATATCATTTGAAAGCTTTTGACTTATTTAAGGATGTCATAGGCTCATAGATTTAGGAACATTAAAGGCCATCTAATCCAAATCCTTCATTTAACAAATGGAAGAAACTGAGACCAAGAGAGGATAAACAATATCACATGGGTAGTAAATGTCAAAGACAGGATATGAAACTGGATTCTTTGAAACCAGGGACAGTGTTCTTTCCATTGTCCTCTTCTGCTTCTCATGGATGAACAATAAAGATTAAGCATAAATAAGGGATATTGGAAGGCAAATAAATAATATGGTCTTATTAGCAATGAAAAGCCACAAGTACAATATACACAGTAAAGTTAACTGCATAAATGGAAGCTAATTCATTTGTACCATGATCTTGATTGTGTCTATTTAACCACTTAGCATTAAGATGATCCTTATTTTCCCTGTCATATAACTAGATTGTGAACCCCTGAAAAGCAAAGAGAAATCTTTTAAATATCCTCTCTAACAGCTAGCTCCTAAAATTAGTTAATACTCAGTACAAATTCATTTGCATTGAACAAAAGATGCAATATAGTAAATGATTGTTACAACTAACAAAATATCAGCTTTGATTTTGGCTGACTGGACTGTACCTCACTCCCTAAAGGGAAAAAGAGACAGGCTAACAGAAACAACTAGAATGACTGAAGTGTCAGCTGTACTGCCTTCTCCTAAATCAAAGGTTTTAATATGGAGTCTAGAGAAGGATAACATGAGTTTCTGAATAGATTTCAAAGGGGGCCATGAATTTATCTTAAAAAAATATTATGATAACTTAAAAAAATTTTGGTTATCTTGTGATACTATGTATTTTATTTTTTGCTTTTAAAAACATTTTTTTCTGAGAAGGCATCCATAGACTTGAAGAGATTGCCATGAAACCAAAAAAATTAGAAATTTCTATCCTGAATGTTTATGGTAGTATTTCAAAACAATGGTGAAAATAATTTATCAAAATAAATATTATAAAATAACTCACATTTTCATAGTTCAAGATTTATAAATTCACAAATTAATTTATAAATTCACAAATTAATAACAAGATGCAAAAGCTTACTATTTAAACCAAAATACAAGGATTTCTTTTCTTACCAGAAATTCCCTTTCTGAATACATTATATTATTGGTGCTTTGATTTTGTTTAAAAGTGATGTGCAATTTAATAAAGAATGTAAGGAACAAAGACATTTCTAAAGAAAGATGGCAAAGTTACAAAATTAATATTGTATTACTATCCATTTATAAATATTTCATTTAAAGTACTCACATGAAATTCATGTGTTATATATGTAGTACGTTCAGTAAAGAAATATAAAAAATGAATAAATACTTTAAAATTTTAATACTGTTCTGTATTATGTTAGGAATATTGATGTCACTATCTGTCTACATTAAGTAAAGCATATTACATAGTTACTTTGGAGAAACATTCACTTGAAATATGTCAGTGTTGCAATTCTACCATCAACTATTTACTTTAATCATTAAGAATCAATATAGTCTGGGGGCCAGAGAGAAGAAGCTGACTCCTATAATATTGTACAAAAAAGAATCACTACTGTACAGTTTATTCTAATTCTGATACAAATTCTATTATCTAAATAAAGACAGCAAGACCTGGTTTAGAGTCCCACCTCTGATTCCTGCTGAGCAAGTCATTAGGCAACTCTCTTAAAACTAAAACTTGAAGGGAAAAAGATACCTACTGGAATCAAAGAGTACTCTAAACTAATGATATCCTAAATCCATTCTCTACTCTACATACTCTTCAGAGGAGTCTCTTAAACCTTGAACCTGAAAATGGTTCAAGAAAGAGAAATCCCAATTAAAATGAAAAAAGGTAATGATTTTTTAAACAGCTCTCCCCTTTCAGTGCCTCCTTCCAGGGGAATATAGCATCACCAATTTAGAGCTTGAAATTTGGAAGTAACCTGGCCCTATCCCCTTATTTTACATATAAAGAATCAAAAATTCCCACCTTGTTTTTCTTGTAAATCAAGTGATGGAAGGTAGAAAAGATCAGAGATTTAACTCCCCTATAAAGAGAAAGGCTTAGAAACCTGGTGGAATTATCATCTCACTATCCTTGGAAGCTGTACTTTGGCATGGCCAGTCTCACAATCTAAATATTAGATCTAACTGATGCACATGACTTTCCGGTGTTTTCTAGATGACCAATAGAATAAATTAAATGTTTAGGGATTAGGGGAAATCCACCACTGCTACTCTCTCATCAACAGTCAGTAACATAGGAGGGACTTCTCCAACTCTAAAGTAAATGCTCTACTTTGTGGCATTCTATGCCAATCTTAATTCTGTGTCTGCATGTACATAGTTATGACTTAATTGTTCATTTTTGGTTTTTGAAATGAATACCATGTCATCATAAGGGTGAGATCTTGATTAGATGTGAATTGGATTTAAGTGAGCCAGAGTTATATAAAGTCTCCAGCCTCACTCTTTTGGGTGGCACGGAAAGATGTGATCTGAGATCATATGACTTTGTATGTGTATATACCTGCCTATGCACACATACATGGTTCACAGGGGACATGGATTGATATGATATAAGGTTGTGGTCATACTAATATTTTAGTTGGGGGGAGGGATAGAAAAGATCCAGAACCACCAAGATGGGACAACTCCTCCCTTCTTCAAGAGGAGTAATAAACTAGACTTAGCTATGTCTACCAACCATCAATATTTCTACTCTATGGATACAATGCTTAGGAAGTTAGAAGAAAAACTTGTTAAGAATGGAAAGTAGGGGGTGGAGCCAAGATGGCAGCAGGAAAAGAGCCTTTCAGATGCTCTCTCCAAAATATTTCAAAAACCTTAAAATTGTGACTAACTAAATTTTCGAGAGACAGAACCCACAGAAAGATCCAGTGAGGAAATTCTCCAGCCCAAAGTAACCTGGAAAATAGTGGAAAAATTGTGTTCCACAGGGTTGAAGGGGAAGCCCACCAGAGTGAAGGAACTTCAGCCTCCCAGAAACAGCCCCAGGGTGCCTGGGAATGGTGACTCCTGGAACCAGAAACAGTTTCCTGAGCTGCACCCCAGGGAGCACCAAGCACAACTTAGAAGATCAGCAGGGAGACCTCTGCTAGAGCAAGGATGAAGCCCAGGTCCTCAGCACAGCAGGCACTCAATGTAGCCCAGATCCAGGAAATGGAAGCAGGCCCATGGAGCTGGGCAGCAGGAGCTGCTGGCCAGCTGCTCCCTGAGCACTCAGCCTGCCGAAGGTAAGGGACAGAGATAGACTGCTGAGGTCTATCCTCTGTCCCTGGAACAGACTCTGGGACTTTGACCACATTCAGATCCTGGTCACAGTCTAGGCCCCCCCATAGAGCAGGGGCCCCCCCACCCCCCACAGCCCTGTGGCAAAGGTATGAGCTTGTGGTCATTCACAAACCAGGAGAGCAGTCAGAGCCTTACACACTGAGGTCCAATAATACTCAAAAGCTCAGGAATTACCCCAGAACTAGGCATAGACTGGATAAATGAGTAAACAGAAGAAAAAAAGGAACCTAACCATAGGCAATTGCTTTGGTCCCATGGAAGATCAAAATATTCAATCTGAAGATGAGAAAATCCAAACTTCCACCTCTAAAGACTCTAAGAAATATAGAATTTGGGCTCAGTCTATGACAGAGCTCAAAAAAGATTTTGAAGATCAAGTAAGGGAGATAGAAGAAAAATTGAGAACAGAAATGAGAAAGATACAGGGGGGGAAGTATGAAAGCAAAGTCAGCAGTTAGTCAAGCAGATCCAGGAAAAATGCTGAAAAAAAATAACATGTTAAAAACCAGCTTAGGTCAAATGGATAAAACAATTCAAAAAGTTATTGAGGAGAAGAATGTTTTAGAAAGTAGAATTGGCCAGATGGAAAAGAAGATAGGAAAGCTCTCTGAGGAAAACATCCTTCAGATATAGAATGGAGCTAAAGGAAGCTGATGACTTTATAAGAAATAAAAATACAATACTTCAACACCAAAAGAATGAAAAATCAGAAGAAAATGTGAAATATCTCATTTAAAAAAATGATCTGGAAAACACATTCAGAAAAGATAACTTAAAAATTATTGGGATACCTGAGACTCATGATCAGGAAAAGAGCCTTGACCTCATTTTTAAAGAATTTCTAAAGGAAAATTGCCCTGATATAGTAGAAGCAGAAGATAAAATAGAAATTGAGAGAATCCACTGATCTCCCTGGGAAAGAGATCCAAAAAACCCCCAGGAATATTATAGCCAAGCTCCAGAACTCCCAAGTCAAAGAGAAAATATTACAAGCAGCCAGAAGGACACAATTCAAATATCATGGAGCTGCAATTAGGATTACCAGGACTTAGTAGCATCTACATTAAGTGCTAGTAGGACTTGGAATATAATATTCCAGAAGGCAAAAGATCTTGGAATGCAACCAAGAATCAACTACCCAGCAAAATTGAACATCATCTTCCAGGGGAAAAGATGGGCTTTCAATGAAACAGGGCAATTTCAGATGTTCCTGTTGAAATGACCAGACCTGAACAGAAAGTTTGCCCTTCAAGTACAGGACCCATGTGAAGCATAGAGAGAGTGGAGGAGAAGGGTAATTTTTGAGGGACTTAATGATGATGAACTGTGTGTATTCCTGCATGGAAAGATGATACTGATAATACTCATATGAACCTTCTCATTTAATAGAGCAGGTAAAAGGAGCTTTTATAGATGAAGCACAGGACAGAGCTGAATTTGAAGATAATATTATAAAAATGGAGTCAATGGGTGAAAGGAAAATGTACTGGGAGTAAGAGAAAGGAGAGGTGGAATAGGCTAAGATATAAAAGATATTTCACATAGCTTTTGCAATAGTATGGAAGGGGGGAAGGCAAGGGGGGAACGAGGGAACGTTCATTCTCATCAGAAATGACTCAGAGAGGAAACAGTATACACACTCAATAGGGTATAGATATCTAGAGGAAAAAGGAGAGAAGGGGGGGGATGTGGATGATAGAGGAGAGTGTAGATCACAGGAGAGGATAGTCAGATATAACATTTTCTTACTTATTGCAAGGTGCTGGGATGGGGTGGCCTGTGCAGGATCATGAGGCTGGGTGATTGCTGGGTCTCTGGGGTGGGATGTAGGCTTGGGGCCTCTTGGCCCCAGGGCTGGTGCTCTGTCTGCCACTCATCAGCCCCACAGCACATTTTTGAAGAGGGACAAAGTGAAAGGAGAGAGAAAATATAATAGATTGTAAATGGGGAGGAATGGATGGATGGAGGGAATTACAATCATCAGCAGAAACTATGGAAAAATATGGAAGTAACATCTCTGATGGACTTATGATAAAGAAAGTGACCCACTTGAGACAGAGCTGATGGTATCAGAACACAGACTGAAACACATTTTTTCTCTTTCTTTTACTTTATTTCTTTTTTTGTTTTTTAGGTTTTTGTAAGGCAAATGGGGTTAAGTGGCTTGCCCAAGGACACACAGCTAGGTAATTATTAAGTGTCTGAGACTGGATTTGAACCCAGGTACTCCTGACTCCAGGACCAGTGCTTTATCCACTATGCCACCTAGCTGCCCCTCTTTTACTTTATTTCTCATGAAGTTTTATATTTTTGTGGGGGAGGGGATTATATTTACTCTTAAACAGAGTATTTTAGTAATGTGTAAATAAAAAATAAATAAAATCTTTCTTTAAAAAAAGAAAAGAGACTTTCAATAAAATTTTCAGAAAAACTCTAAAAAATAAAGAATGGAAAATAAACTTTAGCTTACACTTGTAAGTCCTTTTCCCACCAAACACACAAAAAGGAATATCATGAACAACAATAGTGAACAAACCATTTCTCCAAACAAAATGGTAAAATAAAATCAGAGATGTTTTACAGATTACAATAAATCAAAGAATACACAAGAGTAAATAAACTCATTCTCATAATGTACCAAGATGGAGAACTAAATATTTTTTCTAATCTTCACAATCTCACAACAGTCCCAAATCATAATTATTTGAAGAAAGGAAATTAATTTCAATTAGTTATTTCCACAGACTAGAACACCAAAAGTCCTAACAAGGTAAAAGCCTGTTGACTGGGTTGCAGAGAAGACTCATCCCTAATCTGCACATTCAAGACTCCCTTCTCCACCACTCCTACTCTTTGGCAAAGTGTCCCAATAGGATTTGTGCTCTAGGATCCACTCAACAAAGTCCTTCCTGCTGTTGTAGTCTCTGCCAGAAAAACATTCTGCTTCTGTCCCCACCCTAGCATTCTGTAACAACAAGCACTAGCTTTGCTTGGAGTAGCAGTGCATGCCCAATATTGCATCAGTACCCATCAAGAGAACTAAGGAACAGAAGGAAGGGTAAAGATCCAGGATATGTACATGCCTCCAACAATGTACTGACTTGGTAGAGGAAGAGGAACGCATTCCAATTTCTAATGACACAAATATTAGAAAATAGAAATTTAACTCTCATAATTTGAGATGAGAATGGATTAAATAAGACAATAAAATAAAGTGACAAATTGGACAAATAAAATTCAGCCTCAAACACTAAGTGTGTAAACCTGGGTAAGTCATTTAACTCCTATTTTCCTCACTGGAGGAGGAAATGGCAAACCACTCCAATAGCCCCCACCCCCAACAAAAACCTCATGGACAAAAATCTATGGGATCATGTAGACATGTCTGAACACCTGAAACAACAAAAACAAAAAAATATGTATGAAAGAATTCTACAATTTACTAATAATCTGAGAAATGAAAATCACATAACCTTATAATTTCACCTTATAACCAGAAAATTGTCAGGATGATAAAAGGTGGGAATAGCAAATATTGGAAAAATTGTAAAAAATTGACACAATAGTACTTTCTTGGTAAAGCAGTGAACCCTATACAACCAATTTGGAAAGCAATTTAGAATCACACAAATGAAATGACTAGAATGTCTATACCATTTGACCCAGAGATTCCACAACTAGCATTATAACTAAGGAAGCTATTGATAAGTAGAAAATCCCCATATACAATAGAATTTTTAAATCAGCAGCTTTTTGTGATAACAAAGGATTAGAAACAAATTATATCCCCATTGACAGAGAAGTAATTGAATAAATTTTGGTGCATGATTGCAATAGAATATTACTATTCTGTAAGAAACAGTAACTATTCTGACTTCTCAAAAGTATGGAAAGATTTATAAAATCTGTTGTTGATATTGTTTGTCCTTCAGTCTTAAAAAAGATCATGACATCAGGGAGGTGATGCCATGACATGCAAGTGAATTGAATTTACATGAAAGAGAGTGTGCAAAGCCTTCAACAGTGGCCAGATTTGGATCAGGATGACTTGGAGATGACCCTGGATACAATGGGAAACCTTAGTCTTTTAAAGTTAGGTTTTTGTCAGGTCACAGTTTGACTAAGGCAATGCTCAATAAGTCTTTAAATAAGGTAAGATATGGATCAGCTAGGTGGCACAGTAGATAGAGCACTGGCCATAGTGTCAGAAGGACCTGAGTTCAAATCAAACTTCAGACATTTCACAATTGCCTAGCTGTGTGACCTTGGACAAGTCACTCAACCCCATTGCCTTATATAAATAAAATTTTTTTAAAAGATTGTGTAAGAGAGAATTAAGACAAAGAGGCCTTTTTCAAGTTGTGACATGAATGACCATTTTCAAAAAAAGAAAAAAAACTGAGAGAGTAAGAACCCTCAATGTTTCTTAGTGATTAAGGTAGTAGAAAGAAAAGAGCAGCCTCTTTTGCATAGTCCAAAAAAAAAATCAATCTGGGTGAGGAAGACCATTCTGACCTGTAAACCCACCAAAAATGGAAGGAAGGGAGAAAAGGAGGAAGGGGGAAGGAAAAAAGGAAAAGAGGAGGGAGAAAATGAGGGAGGGAGGGAAAGAGAGAGAAAGGAAGGAAAAGAAAAAAAAGAGAGGAGCTGTGTAACCAAGTGGGCTGCTCAAAAATCTCCTGAGAAAAAAATGAGGCTAGTGATTTTGTACAGCACCCCCACACTTAGATCCAATTCACTTTCATGTCATTACATAACTTTCCTACCATCATGGTCTTCTTTAAAAAAGGAAGGACAATCATAACAACAATCTGATATAAAGTTAGGAAAAAACACTATATACAACTCTAACAAGTAAATGAAAAGAACAAAAATTACAAAACAAGAAAAATATGCAAAATTATAAAGAACAAACAGGGCTTCAAAGAGATGTGAAAAAACACCCCTCAACCTCATTTCTTTATAGAAGTGGGAAGTACATGGGTTAGCTATTTTGCTTATGCTTTCAGACTTTTTGATGTATTAGTGGATTTGCTTTATTTTTCTCTCTTATTTCTCTTTTTTTTAAGCATTAGAAAAGATTACTATTTCAAATGGCTCTCTTTAGAGGAGACAGGGTAAAATATCAGGAAAAATTTTGATGATCAAAAAAAATAAGAGAAATTAATAACAATTTATTAAGCAAATGAAAGCAGTTTAAGGAAGCTATTTTTTGACGAACTGGCAGACCAGAAAGCTTTAGATGTTGATGAGATACCAAACTAACTATGATAAATATATGATATGATTCCTTTCCTTTATGGGTCATGAAAAACTTTCTCTGATTGAATCTTTAGGCACAATCTTGTTTACTAATGTAAGATGGGCATGCTTTCATTAACCTTAAAAGACAATTCATTTTTAACTGTTAAAGAGTGAAAGATTAGGAGTACTTTGTATGGAATACCTCTGAAAGTAAGTTGAGGGGGTTTCTCATTCCCACCCTAATTCCCATTGACTATGTGGTTTAACAGCAAGTTTCCTGGGGAGAAACATCTCATCTAGCACTTTGAGTCTGTAGGTTTGAAAGCATTCAAGGTCCAGTTTAGGGATCAGAAATGTACATTCCAGATAGACATAGATATAAGAAGTCATTCATAGAAGGGAACAGCTTTGAGGAATAGGACCCCTGGCAGCAAAAAAGGTTACTATGGATTAAAGAGAGGACCAGCCCTGACAATTTAGTTGAAAGCTATGTAAAGGAATAGATCTTGAAAACTCAACTGAGCCATCCTCCCAGAACTGAAATCAAGTGGAATTATCAAAGGACTAGTATGTAAAAAAAAATAGAGACTTCTAGGTCCTGTAGTACCAGTTGTGAGTTATCATTTTCACATTTGTATCCTAAACTATTATATTCTATATTTGAGTCCAATCTTCCCATGGAACCTGTATATGTGTAACTCAGGTTTATGGGTGGCAATACTTTCATAGCTTGTTCTCATTATGCCATCTTGGTATGCTGATCCTTTAAAGAAATATGCTCTATTATGTTCACTTTCAAAAACTTTTCTATGTTTTTTCCTTCTTTCTTATGGTCCCCCCCCCAATTTGATATATTATACACAATAGTACATGCGCAACCTGTAGCAGACTGCTTACTGGGGAGGGGGGAGAAAGGAGGAGGGAAGGAAGGGAGGGTGATTAAAAAAAATGTGGAATTCAAAAGTTTTGCAAAAGAATGGATGTTGAAAACTATCTTTGTATATATAATTGGAAAAAATAAAAAATATGGAAAGAATAAATATGTTCTTTAGCTAAGAATGAGATCACATCATACCTCAAACCAGAAAGAGACAATGATTTCATCTGGCAGAGATTTAGTCTCAGCACCCTCTAACTGAAAGTCCTAGAGGTCAAGGAACATGATGTGGTTGTATGCCATGCTTTCTGAGCCTCAAGAGCTACAATGGAACATTCAGGTGTCCCTGTTATGCTCAATATTCTCTCAGTCTGGACTGATATCTGCAGAAAAGCCAAAGGATTGCACAAAAGTACACACACACACACACACACACACACACACACACACACAACCACACACACAGAGAGAGAGAGAGAGAGAGAGAGAGAGAGAGAGAGAGAGAAAGAGAGAGAGTACCAGACTTAGGATCAAGAAGAGAGGAGTACAAATTACAAATCCCCAATGCTTACTAGTTGAGGAATTCTGGGTAAGACAAGTCATCTCTTTGTGTCTTAGACAATTACTTAGTATTTATTGATTAATTCATTTATGGAAATGTTCTGCTCAGTAGAATTCTTAAAGCTGAAGAACTCATAAGTCATTCATGAAGTCACATCATAATAATTGCAAGGAAAATGAGGGAGTGTCTCAGCATGATAAATAAAAAGTAAGTCAATGGGTTTCAGTTTTCACTTTTCATTTTGACTTCTAGAAAAGGTTGTTTTTGTTTAATCAGAAAACATTATACAAAGGAAGTTGTGTTTTAAAAGCTCTGTCAAAAGGAGAAGGAAAGAGATTTCTTTGGCATTGGTAGATATAGAGGTAAGAGGGTGTTCCTGTGTAGCGAGAAACAGTATGGAAAGGAAACAAGAAGTCCAGAGCAAGAGAATCAGAGGCTGATGACAGCAGAGGTTATGGCCAAGGGAGAGACAAGTAAATAAGTAATATTAAGCTAAAGGAATAAGGGAAAATGGAGCATGAGATACATAATCTTCATGGAAGTCCACTGGTTAACTAGAGATAATATAAATAATATAAATAATACATATATACATAGGTATTAAAATATGTATATAGAGATTTTATTGAAATTTATAGAGTATTTTATAAGAAATACATAGAATATTTTATAAGAAAAACATATTGTATTATATATATAGATATATATATAGAGAGAGATTTTATTGAAATAACTAGCAAGAAAGAAGACAGATGTATTGCAAAAGATTCACAAACAAATTGCATTTTATAGATGAGGAATCTGAAACCAAGTGAAATTAGATGACTTACCCACAATTAAGCACTCAGAGTGAGTTAGGACTAAAACTGAATATTGTAGCTTCTAGCCTCATCAAAGTATGAGAGAATTCTTGACTGAAGTGATTTTTAAAAAAAAAAAAATTATGGTGAGACAAGGACTTCCCATGTTAACCATACTAGAAATACAATAGCTACTCATGGACCTGATCCCACTTTGATCAGTCAGGATATTTGATCTTTATTCTAGGTTATCAGTGAATGGTTTTTGCCTCAGTCAAACTAAGACCTGTTAAAGACCTTAACTTAAAAAGGCCAAGGTCTTCCACTTCATCCAGGACCATTTCCAGTCATCCTGATCCATATCTGGCCTTGGACCAAGATGACTCCAGAAGATAAAATGAGGTTGGTGACTTTGCACAGCATCTCCTGCCTTAAATCCAATTCACCTGCATGTCATGGCATCACCTCCCTGATGTCATGGTCCTCTTCCAGAAGGAAGGACAAAACAACAATAACAATCTGCTTTATTCTATTTATAAACTGGGTCTGTTTACTCTCCATAGTCTGCCTGTTTCTCTCCTTCCCTGCCCCCAAGCTCTCCAAAACATTCAGAAAGCATTCATTAGCAAGGTATTGTGCAAAGCCTGGGACTACAAAAATAAGTATCCTCAAGTAATTTTACTATGCTATAAGTTATTGTACTAAACAATACATTCACATAGCCAAAGTATTTTTAGAATGGCTAGAAAGGGAGAAGAAGGCAGAGAAGGAAGACATTGGAGAGGAGATCAAACAATTCTTCCTTCCCCTCCATTCCAGTCTCTAGCTTTTATTCTCTTGTTGCTCCCAGATACTGTCCCTCTATCCTGACCAGGGTAGTTTCTTTACACATTGTGTTCATTCCCATTTCTAGAGACTTCTAGTTAATAAGATAAAAGATCAAAGTAAAAAGGGACTGCAAGGTCTCAGGTATTTCTAGAGGTCCTGACTGACAATTACATCCACTCCTTGATTTGAGGAGTCAGAACAGAGATGATACTGAGAAGCATTAAGCTTAGGATGTGCAGGTGCTACCTAGAGAGAGAGAACTTGCTCCTGTCCTTGGCAGATGGAAAAGCAAATGGGGAAGACCAAGAACCTCAGGCTTTAGACAAGAAAAAAATAGGAGGAAAAGAAGTGAAAAACAAAGCAAAACTGTAAAGTATACATCGAGAGAAGGCACAGCAGAATGGAGTGAAGTGTAGTTTAAATAAGTCCCTTACCTCACAGACACTGCTCAAATTTTCTCTTGATTTGGGTATATGAGTAAATATGATTAAACTCATTGAAAGTCCTTCACACTTAAGGCTTAGATGAAAGGTACTGAGGGAAGGGCAATTTTGTTTGGACTAAGGGAAAGGAGTAGATGAGAGGTGCTTTTGAAGTTTGAGCACTGCAAGAGGGCAGCATTTGGTATGGGGGCAGAGGAGAAAGAAAGACAAGGAGAGAACAAAGGGAAGCTCAGGAAGGCAAGGAAGGACTGGAAGATAAGTCTGAAGGGATTTAAGGAATAATGATAGGCATGTGGCATCAAAAAAGAAGATGCTTAAAAAGGAAACATTCAGAATTATGCTGAAAAATGTATAGTTGACATTATCCACCATAATAAACTAGACTCTTGAGAAATAACAATAGCAATATGTTTGGTGAAAATTACATTGTACACTGCACAAAATATGCCAAATCGGAGAGAGATGATGAAGGGTGAAGGGTGAAATTGAGATCTTCCCTATCAGCCATCATGGTCAAAGGAGAAGGAACTTCCTAAACACACTGCAGCAAAGCATGTTGATCAAGGCATGTTCTGGGGTAGGGAGTGCTGGGAAACATTTCTAGTATACATGTTTTGGGGTCCACACCTGGGGATAATTTGGTCTGTCCCTGGGCATTTACATCAAGACACTTGGATAGAGCGATTGTATTTGGGATCTGGCAAAACTTGGGAAAACTCCCCAAATCACTGAAATCAGTCCTGTAAACCTTGGACTTGTGCCACTATTGTGTGAGCACTATAATAGTCTTACTTGGGAAAGTAAGTGACCCCTTCAGAGAGGATGCTCTGCTGAAGGGACTTTCCCAATAGAGACCCTGGAGGCTGTGTTGTGAAATGACTTCCCAGCTAGTCCAGATTTCCAGGCATGGTAACTTTTCTTATCTCTAAACTTTTTTTTTCCCTTTATCTATGCTGATATTTTCCTTTATATATATGAATATATGTAATTGTACATCTCTTAGGTTATAATCATATTAATCTTGGGTTATATGCATTTTAATCATTAAATTCTCATTTAAAGACAGGTCAGAATGATCGAATTATTGTGGGGAAAGATCCAAGTCGACCAAATTAATATCTGTGCAATATGTAACCCTTTCTGTACAGATAACAAGTAGGAAACCGAACTAGGTCAAAGTGGTTTATATTTGTATTTCTTCTAATAGAACAGAACAGAAGCTTCTTGAGGGCAGGAGGTTATTTTTATTTTTTTCAACTTTTTATACCCAAGACTTTGCATGTTGTCTTGCTCTAAGTTGGTGCTTAATAAATGTTTGTTACATTGGATTGGTAGGAGGGAAATGGAGCCGGGAATGGGAAGGGGGGAGGAAAAAAAGAGTTCTTGTGAAAATGAAGACAAAGTCTCCAGTCTAAGAAATAATGAAGAGAAAAATAGGCATTGTTTATTGACTGAGTGTATTGATTTCTGAAGTCTAAGCTTCCATAGTTGAGCTTAATCCTATGGAAATGTAATCTAAACCCTACATCTTCCTTCTACGTGGCACTGATAAGATGGCCTGTGGTCCCAGCTAATTTTTTTTTTAAATCAGAGCTGAACCTAGTGTAGGAAAATGTCTGGTAAAGACCTCTTTTTACCTACCTTCTTTTTCTGCAACTTTTAGTCTTAGAGACAGGTGTCTTATGCTATGATCTGCAACCTGGTTTACCTTTTAATATTTTGGCAACTGGATTTCAACATAATTGGTTTCCTTAGTAATCCCATTTATTATGAAGGCAGTTATGTAACTCAATGGAAAGAGCACTGGGCCTGGAGTTAGGAAGACCAGAGATCAAATCCAATCTGAGATAACTAGTAGCTGTGTGACCTTGGATGAGTCACTAAATCTCCTGAGTTTCCTCAATAGGAAATGTGGATAATCATAATATCTACTTCCCAAGGCTGTTGTGAGGATCAAATGAAGCAATATGTGCAAATCGCTTAGGACAAATACAAGTCACAGAATAAGTGCTTAATAAATATTCCTTTTCTTCCTATCTTCTAAAGTTGTTATTAGGATCATGTGCATTTTGTGTTTTTATAAAACAGAGGAGTCCATGGGTATCACCAGACTTCCCAAGAGGACAAAAAAGATTAAGAATACCTGAGAAGTCTGGGCCATTCAAAAGTTAAGTAATTTGCTCTGAATCAAGCAGGCAGTGCAGGTCAAAGGCAGGAAAGACCTGACCTGAACCCAAGCCATCCTGACTCTAAAATCTGCCAAGATGCTTTCCCAGGTTATTTAGTACAATAATTCTAACAGTAGCAGAGAGCAAATTTGGCATAGTTTCCAGTGTCCAATGTAATGCCAAATATATTGTCATTATTATTTCATTACTCAAAAGCTTAGTTCACTATAGCTGATCATGCCAATTGCACATTGTTTTTTTTAGGGTTTTTTGCAAGGCAATGGGGTTAAGTGGCTTGCCCAAGGCCACACAGCTAGGTAATTATTAAGTGTCTGAGGTCAAATTTGAACTCAGGTCCTCCTGACTCCAGGGGCTGGTGCTCTATCCACTGTCCCACCTAGTTGCCCCAATTGCACATTTTTCAACAGATTTCTTGTTAAAGTATGCAAAGTACAGCTCTCTAAGTCTTTGCAGAGTGTTTTTCATGTATTATCTAAATTGTTGATGCCAGGGGTTTGAGGAATGGCTGGGAAATTGTGTCATCTAAAACAGGGAGTCAAGTCAAGGACACAGGAGAAATGGGAGTGTGATATGGTGATAAAGTGTTGGATTCAGTTAGGGGACCTGGTTTCAAAAATCTTTGCTTTACCAATAACTAGTTGTGTGACCCTGTATAACCCACAGGATCCCTCTGAGATTCAATTTTCCCATCCACAAAATGGAGGCATCATCCTAAATGACCTCTGAAGTCCGCTTCAGTTCTAAATTTATGATGTTATGACAAGATATCTAGGTCAGAACCTCTAAATAGGAGAGCTCAGCTGGAGACAGACACACCTGATCTAACTAGAAATTTATCTAACCTCAACTGGGCTGTCACTATTAGGCAATACATTTTCTCCTCTTAACTGATTCTTTATCCCTCTCCCCACAGAGACTTAAACTTCTCAAACTCTCAACTGTTTCCTTAAATTCTTAGCTTAAGGGTCTTAGCTCTTATTTTACTGAGAAAATGTGCCATGAACAAATCTCTATCTCCCTATCTCAAAATCTCTTGACTTCACCTCCTTCTCTGTTGGTTGATTGGTTCTCAAAGAGAACCATATCATCACCCTATTAGAGTGTTGTTGTGTGTCCAGTTGAGGCCAATCAGACCAACACAAACTCAGAATGCTCTACCACAGGCCAAACACAAATAATCTATGTATATCTCATTTGAGCTACTTCAATTCCGCTTTGCTCATAGAGCACAACCCCTCTTTGATGAGGGCATGCCATGCTGGGTGATCTTGTGCTATGTCTCCATGTTGCACAATCAATTCCAAATTAAGGATCAACACCTGCTAGGATTTCCTTAATTCTCACTGTATCTGAGCCATCACCAGTTGTTCTGATCTGTATCTTGCCACTGGCCCTAGAAGGCTCTGGAGGAGAGAGTGAGGCTGGTGATTTAACACAGCCCTGTCTCTCTTAAATCCAATTCACTTATTTCTTCATGTTTTTGTTCCTCTTCAGGTAGAAAGACAATTCTTCAGCAGATTTGGTTCCTCAACCCTTTCCTTTCACATTCTAATCTTCAGTCTCTCTCTTTCCACTGGTTGTTTCTCTGCTGCCTATAAGTGTACAAATCTTTTTCATTCTTTTTTTTTTTCAGATTTTTGCAAGGCAAATGGGGTTAAGTGGCTTGCCCAAGGCCACACAGCTAGGTAATTATTAAGTGTCTGAGATCAGATTTGAACCCAGGTACTCCTGACTCCAAGGCCGGTGCTTTATCCACTGCGCCACCTAGCCGCCCCAATCTTTTTCATTCTTACAAAAATCTCTCTCAACCCTACAATCCCTTCAAACTGTTGTTCTATATCTCTTTTTTTCTCTATACTCAATGTTTTTATATTCTCCTGTATCAATTCTCCATTCCCTCAACTTTATTTTCTCTATCATTGTTTTTGGGTTTTTTTGCAAGGCAGTAGGGTTAAGTGACTTGCCCAAGGTCACACAACTGGGTAATTATTAAGTGTCTGAGGTCGGATTTGAATTCAGGTCCTCTAGACTCCAGGTCTGGTGCTTTATCCATTGTGCCACCTAACTTCCCCTGTCATTTTTTTTTTTTTTTGTTTTTTAGGTTTTTGCTAGGCAAACAGGGTTAAATGGCTTGCCCAAGGCCACACAGCTAGGTAATTATTAAGTGTCTGAGACTGGATTTGAACCCAGGTACTCCTGACTCCAAGCCTGGTGCTTTATCCACTACGCCACTTAGCCGCCCTTGTCATTGTTTTTTAAATGTGTTTTATAGAAACAAAAAATTGTAGAGTTTTGTTTTCTTATCCAATCTGTTATTTTTTCTTTTTATTGTTTAATTTAATCCATTCACATTGAAAATTATGAGTTATGTTTATATTTTTCTTCAACTGTATCTAATTGTTTTTAAGTTATGATTTTTTCATAAAGCATATGACATTGTACTTAGTTTGATATTCTTTAGTTATTTTACTTTTATATAAATATTTAAACATAGCCCTTAGTCCCTTCCTCTTATTTGTTAACCCTTTCCATTTTAAGTTTTATTTATTACTTTTTTAAATCTTTCCTGCTTTTTATCTGGTTATATAATTCTAACCCCATTCAACCACTCCTTTTTCTTTCTCAGTCAGATATCTCCCCTTCAACAAATTCTATTCATTAGTTTTTAAATTTCATTTTGAACCCCTTTCCATAAAGGATTTCTCTCACTGTCTTTATTATCTATCCTCTATTTCTGTTACTCTAGACTAGATCTGTCCAACCTTAGGTTTTCTTAGAGCCCCATTAAAATAAAATAATTTGAGGGTTGCATCCAGAATAAAAAAATAAAGTACACTAATATGAAAGTTAATGTGTAGTCTAATCTTAGGTTTAGCAAACACTACAAAACATAGTACTTTTATCTTCTTAGAAAGTGGGGGAACATACATCATCACCATGACAGGTGAAGGCATAAAGTGCAAAGACAAAGACAACATAACAAAATGATAACACAACAGAATAAAGGTAGGTGCATACTGATTAGTATGCATCATACAGACTTGAAAATTCCTTGTGATATGTTCCATTCATAATACTGTTTAAAAACACCCAAGAAAATTAACATCAATGAGATTATTAGTAATAGAATGAAAAAATCTAATATGTATTCCTTGCTAATTATTATTTTATTTTTTCATTTCTGAAAATTAAAACCCAGGGGCACACTGCATAAAATCTCACTGCTGGCCGCCTGTGTCCTTTGGGTCATATTTTGGACAGCCCTGCTCTACACTCCAATTCTATTTCACATTCCCTATAATTATCTGGTTTCTTTTATTCTCTCTGAATCCTTCATACAATCAAAACTTCTAAGATATTCCTTCTAGGCTCTCCTCTCTAGGTGATTTTTACTTAAAACTGCCTTATAGTTTTCCTCCTGGATTCCCCATATCCATAATTCCTCCATCCCAGAGCAATGTCAATTATTGCTGCTGGTGTCCCATGGTAGGGCCCCTGCCCTACTACATCCTTGCTTATGCAACCTAACACTGATCTACATTCTTCTCTGCTTTCCTTTCCCCCCCATTTACCTCAAAAATCTCCTTTCTGAGTCTATGTTCTCCCACTCTGTCACCAGTTTCCCTCAGGAGCTCTAATTTCCTCCCTCTGAGGGCAGAATGAGCATTTTTAATTAATTAATTAATTTATTTATTTTGCCAAGTAGATGCAAAAATAATTTTCAACAATCATTTTTGTAAAGTTTTAAGTTTCACATTTTTCTTCTTCCCTATTTTTCCTCCCTCCTCCCCTGACACAGTGAAATTTAATATGTTATACTATGTATGTTTATGTTTACTATGTATACATGTGTATAACAATGATAAACATATTTCTGTATTTATCATATTACAAAGGAAGAATCAGAACAAAAAAGGGGGGAAAGGCATGAGAGGAAAAATCCAGCAAACACAAAACTAATTGTAAAAAATTGAAAGCAGTAAGCTTTGGTCTATATCCAGACTCCATAGTTCCTTCTCTGAATGTGAATGGTATTTTCCATCACAAGTGCTTTAGAATTGTCTTTGATTTTTGTGCTGCTGAGATAAGCAAGTCCATGACAGTTGACCACCACACAACATTACTGTTAGTGTGTACAAAGTTTTGGTTCTGCTCACTTCAGATGAGTAGGCTTTTCAAGTACCAAAATCTCTCAGATCCCACCCAAAGCAAGGTCTTTATCTCCCTTCAGAAACAGGTTCACTAGCCTGTCAGTATTCATCAGTAGGACAGGCTCCCCACAACCAAAGTAAAGCCTTCTTCCTTCCAGCCTCCACCCCTTTTCCATTCTTTTATCCTTCTCCTGAGCCCACTCTACTCAAACGCAGGTGTTTCTCTTTCAGACTCACCAGTCATCTTCCCTTCATGACTAGTCCTAGATTTGATGACAACTCACATATTCTCTATCACCCTGCTCCTTTACTCTTCTTTCATGTATCCTTTCATGTTATAATGTACAAAAATTTGTGGGTTTTTTCTAGATATACTGAGACATTTTTCCTTTTGCAATATTTTTATTACTTACTTTTTTTTTTTGCAAGGCAAACGGGGTTAAGTGGCTTGCCCAAGGCCACACAGCTAGGTAATTATTAAGTGTCTGAGACTGGATTTGAACCCAGGTACTCCTGACTCCAGGGCCGGTGCTTTATCCACTGCATCACCTAGCCACCCCCTTTTGCAATATTTAAAGAGGTTGTTTTGAAGCACTTGAATCTTTTGGTTTGAGAGCAAACCAAAAAAGATATTTGCATGCTTAATAAATTGGTTTCATATAAATTGCTATCAAAATAAAAATAGATTTTCCAAAGCCTACATCTGTTAAATGGACTTTGGAAAAATTACATCTTTTTTAAATCATATAAGATAAGATATATTATTAATGATAAATAAAATAAATACATATAGCTAGATATATATAGCATTGACTTGTGACATTAAGAAACAGTCAGAAATCATTGAATGATTATATATTACAGCTGACAGAATTATGCAGACACTATATATTTTCTGCCAGAAATTTAAGCTCTAAATGGTTCATGACTTCCAAAGAATGCCAAGAATATTACATCCTATTTATTTGTTTTTCTTAAAAAAAGTTATCTCACAACATTTTAATGTAGTTCCACAAAAAACTTTGATTTCCCTATAAACAGGGCTGTCACCAGGTTCCATCCATAATTCTCTAAGCCCACTTCTTCATTGAGAGCTCCATTTAACTTCTGCCTTCACCCTTATCTTCTTTAAAGAAAGAAATTTTTTAATGATCTCTCTACTGTCCCTGTGTTGTCAGCTGCTGCATTTTTTTTATTTCTGTATTTCTATTGTTTAGGACATTTGAGAAGCAAATAATCTCTTTAGTTTTAGTTTTCTTTCTAAAAAGATTCCAAACTCATCTTTATTGTTTAATGTCTATCTTTTTTTTCCCTGTATGGTTAAGTTTGGATTTGAAGAATAGATCACTCTGGCCTGCATCTTGAGCATCATTGCTCTTTAGAACACATTATTCTATTCTCTCCTGCTTCTGGTGAGCACAGAATAGTCTTATATTATTCACACTTCCTTTTCTTTGTATTTTGAAAGTCTTTCTCCTTATGGCTTATAGAACCTGTTTTTGAAATGAATTATTAAATTTAACTGCCAAGTGTATTGCAGTTTGCAGTGTTTTTTTTTTTCCTGGAGGTAATGTGTAAATACTTTCAATTAGTATTTCATTTTCTATGTTCAGACATTTTGGACAATTTACTTCTAATATACCCTACATTGTGGTATCAAGGTTTTGGGTCCTGTCATATTTCTTTGGAAGACCTATAACCTCCTTAAATTGTCACTGTGCATCCTGTTTTTGAGAGCAACATGTTTTGTTTTCATAGTTAAGTATATTTTCTATACTATTATTGATTTTTTGTTTCCCTTCTTCTAGATTGGCCCTCACTTCTATATATTTTCATTCTCAATCTATTGTTCCTCTTGGTTTTTTTTCCATGATGTTTAACAATGCAGGTTACAGTTCTATTCTGCTCATTATTTTTGCTGTATAGGACATAAATTCTTTCAAAAAATTTTTTTCCTCTTTTGAACTAGTCAGGAGTAATGTGTTGTGGTTCCATGTTCTCCTTGAATTTCAGAATCCTTTGCTTCAAGTTGGATCAGGATGCTCCATTTCAAATTGGATTGTTTTTCTTTGTTTTGCTCTATTTTTTTTTCATGGATAATGGAACTATTCTATTAAATCTAGAGGCAATCTTTCCTACTATTGTTACTGTTTTTCTTACTGATTTATCTGTTTCTTTTCAAGGTCTTTGAGTTTTCTTCTTTCTTAGATCTTTGATAATTATAGTTTTTTCCCCTCTCCAGATTTTCCTCTATTCATATTCTGACTAACCCTCCTACTGGTGGTTTTCTTGGGAATTGAATTTCACAGTGTCCCAGTATCCTCCTACACTGAATAATTCACTAGCCTCTTCCAATGTTGGACAATTCACTAGTCTTGGATCTCTACCCTGAGTGACTTTGGGGTTATCAGAACTGACCCAAAGGACACAGTACATCTATGTCAGTTTAGCATACCCCCTCCCCACCAAATGCATTTATGTATATTCTTGTCCCACTCCCTCTGGGTGGCTCTGAGTGCAGTTAACTTGGTGCTATGGGATTGTTTTCCCTACTACCAGTTGTCCAGAGCTTTGCCACTCTGAGGCAGACTTTTGCTCCAAAGGGCTACTGCCAGTTGTGCTGGCAGTCTGTCCTTGCCCCCTAAACTTTTCTCTCTGGCAATGGAAAGAGACAGGAAGAACCAGGTTGTGTGATTGAGTTTTGTGGCAAACCTCAATCTCTGTTGGATCCTTGGATCGACTAGTAAAGCTTTGCTACTAGCTGTGTAGGAGATGGGGGAAGGGTGCTGAGTGAGCTCAGGATCAGTGAGCATCATATTTTATTTTTAACCTTTTGGATTTTGGGATGTTCTAGACTATGGAGCCAGCTAAAGTTGCTTGATCATTGGTGTATAATTTCTGTTTTGAAGAGGTCTGAGAGGTCCTCATTGTTATTCACATGCTTCTCACCCGTCCTAATCTGACTTCTGACCTCATTTCTCAAATGAAACTACTGTCTCCAAAGTAATGATCTTAAAGCAAATTAATGATCTTAATTAATGATCTTAAAGCAATTAATGATCTTAAAGCAAATCCCTTAGCTCACAAACACTGCTCAAATTTTCTCTTGGATTAATGATCTTTGAATTCATGAATCTAATAGCCTTTTTTTCAATACTCATCTAACTTAATCTGGGACATTTGACATTCTTTACAACCTTCTACTCCTGGATACTCTCTCCTCTCTAATTTGTGACACTGCTCTCTTCTGGTTCTCCTCCTACATGTCTGACTGTAGCTGCTGACTACTTGAATTCGGTTCTGCCTATGAGGAATCATTATTCAGACTTGGGAAAGCAAGGGTGGAAATAAAACAAAAATTTATTAAAAAGGTTACAAGACATGGGAAGGGCTAGGGAGAGAGAGAGAGAGAGAGAGAGAGAGAGAGAGAGAGAGAGAGAGAGAGAGAGAGAGAGAGAGAGAGAGAGAGAACTGCCCAAGTTGCATTGCATTGGCTGGGCCATGGTCAGAGAAGACAACCCCGCTTTAGCTGGATGTCTTGCCTCTCATTCAGAGGGCAAAAAGTGAATTCACTTTCTCTAACTAGACCTGGAATTAGGTAGAGGGTAAAGCCAAAGGAGATCAGGATGCAAATTTCACATTAAACAATGAATCCAAGAGTAGGTGGTAGTTAACTCCACCCAATTTCTAGATTCACAATTCTCTTTATCTTTCCCCTGCATCATGACCACTCCTTAGTCTTCTTTGCTATATTATCTTCCATATGCTTTACCTACTGACCTCTCTAACTTTAAGTTTCAACTAAAATTTCTTTTACTGGAAGCTTTTCCCAAACCTTTTTTTAAAGCTTTTTCCTAGGCAATGGGGTTAAGTGATTTTCCCAAGGTCACATGACTAGGTAATTATTTAAGTGCCTGAGTCCGATTTGAACTCAGGTCCTCCTGACTTCAGGGCCAGGGCTCCATCTACTGTATCATCTAGCTGCCCCTCTACAATCCCTCTTAATTCTAGTGTCTTCCTTTATTTATTACTTCTTATTTAACTGAATATAGTTTACTTTGCATATATTCATTTGCATGTGTTTTCCCTATTAGAGTATAAACTCCTTGAGAGCAGAGACTTTCTTTAGTCTCTTTTTGTATATATCCTTTCTCTCCCCCCTTCTCCACCCCCCCCCCTTAGTAAAGAGCCTGGTATACAATATCCTCTTTTTAATTTTTTTTTATTTATTTAAGGCAATGGGGCTAAGTGACTTGCCCAAGGCCACACAGCTAGGCAATTATTGTGTCTGAGGCTGGATTTGAACTCAGGTCCGCCTGACTCCAGGGCTGGTGCTCTATCAACTGTCACCTAACTGCCTCTATATTAGCCTCTTAAATATTTATGGATTGATATCAGATGTGTCAAACATGAGAACCATGGACCACATGCAACCCACAACACTCCTGAGTAAAGCCTGAACCAGATTAAAATGTAATTGTAAAATATTTAACAAAATAAAAAATATATAATCAAACATAGGTAATATGATTTTTTTTTAGTGGATATTTAGTCTATAGGGATTCTTATGTAGTTATGTGGCTTAAAAGAAGACATTGATAGTTATATCTGGAATCTTGTCTACCCAACTCTAAGGGTGGCTGAAATTTCTGCTCTGAGTAGAGCAAGAAAAAATTACTACCAACTGACCACTCTGTTTTTCTCTGAGAGAAGGGACACTGGACTAGAACTGAATTTATTTACTCCTTTAAATCTTACAAAGCTGATTTTCTTTAATAATATCTCTGTTACTCTAAAATTGTGCTACTGATTCTACTCGCTTCACTTTATATCAGTTCAAGTCTTCTCAGGTTTTTCTGAAACTATTATTTTCATCATTTCTTTTAGCACAGTTTGTATCATTCAGTCATTCTCCTATTGATGGGCATCTTCTGAACTTCTGATTCTTTGCAAAGAAGATAGTTTTGGGAGTCAAGACACTAGCAGTTAGGGAGATCAGGAAAAACTGAAAAACCCAAATTATATATTGAAGCATATTTTCTTCTCTCTCCTTTTCTTTTTGCTTTGAACATGGTTAATGTGGATATTTGCTTTCCATAATTATACATATTTGTGATGGTCTTTGGTTGTTTTTTTTTGACATCTCAATGAATGGGAGAAGGGAGGGGCTAGAAAGATTTGAAACTGAAAATAAAATTGAGCTTAAAAACACAGAACCCCCCAAATTATAGAAATTTCATACTTAAATGTAGTGATTGCATATCTGATACATACAGGTATAAATAAATATTATATATATATATACATTATAAAGCCATATAACATGCACATATGTATATATAGCAAAATGTATGTAATAGATATTTTCAATATAATTTTGACAGCTTAAAACTACATTAAAACTTTGGGAACATTCTATGCATTCACACACACATGCATGTACATGCCCACACCATATATATATATATATATATATATATATATATATATATATATTTCTTCCCTGGTCAAATGTAAGCTTCTTGAGGGCAGTTTCATTTATGCCTGTATATCCTCATCATCTTGTGTATAAATTATTTCCACCCCACCTGTGGTAGAGCCTTCTGAACTCATAGTGGTCTGATCAGTCATAACTGGGTACACCGTACCTTAACTCCAACACTGTGATATCACTTTGGTCCTCTTTGAGATTAAAGGAATAACTACTAACACCCAACTTGTTTCATAGTATGTGTCTAATAAATCCTTGTTGATTAATTGATTCTAAGGTCACTTCCAATTCAAAAATGAATCTGTGGATTTAGATAAATCTAAAATAATCTCTCTTAAGTCAAACTGACCAGAAAATAAAGAAAACTGACTAGAAAAATAGATCTACCTCCCTCTGCATGACCAGGAAGTCATGTGAAAGTAATTTAACTTATTTATTGATGTTAGAATATTGATCTTTTGTGCTCTTCATTTAAGATGTACACATCTTATGCCCAAAAGGCAATAAAAATGTGCATACCCTTTGATCCAGCAATACCACAACTGGGTCTATACCCTTAAGAGATTATGCAAAAGAGTGAAAACATCATTTGTACAAAAATGTTCATAGGAACCCTGTTTGTGGTAGCAAAGAAATGGGAATCAAGGGAATGTCCATCAATTGGGGCATGGCTGAACAAATTATGGTATATGCTCATTATGGAACACCATTGTTCTATTAGAAACCAAGAGGGATGGAATTTTAGGGAAGCCTGCAAAGACTTGTATGAACTGATGTTAGCGAGATGAGCAGAACCAGAAGAACACCCATCAGCAACGTGGGGGTGATGATCAACCTTAATGGATTTGCTCATTCCATCAGTGCAACAATCAAGCACAATTATAGAGCTCCTTCGATGGAGAACATTATCTGTACCCAGAGGAAAAAACTGTAGAGTTTAAACAAAGACCAAAGTCTATTACCTTGAATTTTTTTTAAAAAAGTATCTTAAGTATTACATAATTTTGCTATCTCTAATATATTTTTTTCTCCTCAAGGATATGATTTCCCTACCAACACATTCAATTTTGCTCACTATATAACCATGGAAACAATGTAAAGATTATCAGACTGCCTTCTGTTGGGGGGGGGGAAGGGAGGGGGAGGAAAAATTGTAAAATTGTAAAATTCAAAACCTTACAGAAAATGATAGGTAGAAACTATTATTGTATATAATTGGAAACAAATAAAATATTAATTTAAAAAAGATGTGCATATCCACATGAATTTTATGAATATATAGATATATGGCTTGAGGGAAAGCATCGATAGATATCTCTGGAATCTTGTCCACTCTCCTCTAAGGGAACATGAAACTCCTGTCCTGAGTGGATCAGGAGAAAGTATCATCAGACTAGCCACTCTTTCTTCCTCTAAGAGAAGGGATATTGGATTCAAATTGTATTTATCTCCTTCCCTAAATATTACTTGTCTAGGGACATGGTTGATTCAGAACAAAAAGTCATTAACTTCCCTGGTCATTATCTCTTAAAGAAGAGAAGGGATCACTTTTAACATGAACACACTAGGTTTGTCCTTTCCTTCTGAATATAGGTTATTCAAATAGCTATCACAAATAGTGAATAGTAAGTAAACCCATGTATTCAAGCAGCTAGCAATCCAAAATCACAAATCTTTAACCTGTATCAGAAAATATGAGTGAATGAGTGCTTTGGATGGAAATGAGATGATCTTGTTCAACCAAAAGAAAAAAAAGGCCCTAATCTCCCCCAAGGGTAAATCTTCCATACTCTTCTAGGAGGCAAATTGGAAAGCAGTGATATATTGAGGTGCCACTTTCTGTTATATGTATTCAAGAAAGCCTTTCTCTTTTCTCCCTAGACTCTGTCCTAAAGAGAGTGTCTTCTTAAAGAAAGCATGGAAAATGTCTCTTTTCTCCCAAATTCTCAAATCAACTTTATTCCTGATAGAGGTATACCAGTATTCTCATGATCAATTTGGAGAGTCTCATGTAAGAAGCCCCAGCTTTGACCAGGAACTTGGCTTACCCAGGACTTTCAAAATTCCAACTCTGAAATGGTTGACTATATGATCAAATTGACCAATAACTCTTCAGCTTTTCTTTTATACTTTTTTCCCTTATACTTTTTTTAGAGATAGAAACCTTAAAGAGTAGGTGGGATATATTAAGGAGAGAGTTCATGTTGTAGTTGAAATGGTGCTGGATTTGGAGTCAGAATATTTAGGGAAATCCAATCTCTATGATTTAATCCCTTTAGCTTTGGGAAAATTTCAAAATTTCTCTGGACTCTTCTTCATTTGAAAATGAGGGGACTGGATAAAATGACCTCTAAAGTCTCTTCTGGTGCTGAATCTGGTATTTTTTTGTCTCTAACTGTAGCTTCTCCTTGCAGATACCAACAAGTCCTGAAGACCTAAGGTGGAGGGGAATTAGAGATGAGGTCAAGTTTGACAAAGGCCATAACCTGACCTCTCCCCAAGGTCAAAGGACCCAACACTGAACTGGGAAGAGGAGCATGCCCCTTCCAGAAAGTTCACAAATGCCTTACACTGAATATTATAATCTAAAGGAATCTGGGCACACTGAGGTTGCCCATCAAAGAGCTGTTTACTGTGCGTGAGTGGTAGGACTTAAACCCAGATCTTGATGATTCCAAGGTAAGTCCCCTATCCATTATACCATATTGCTTTTCCCATTGGAGTAAATTTTTTCCCCTTTCTTCCTGACTGGCAGCAAATGTGTCTTTACTTTTTCAATTATGCTATAACCTGGCTTAGCTGCTTTTAGGAAAGCAATCTGTGTCACAAGGGACTGGCATGGTGGAAAGAATCCCTATAGCTACAAGCTAGAAGTTATCAAAAATAGCACAAGGAAGCAATTTTCCCCTTCACTAGCTTTTAAGAATATCTTATATTTCAACAAAACTAGGAAAAACTCTGAAATAAAGTGTGGTTTAACAGAAGGAAGTGAAGGCCATTCCTCCTGGAAATTTTTTTTCATTAATTGGTATTAGTTTAGTGTTTGTGAGATCTCCACTAGCACATAACATTGTTCAACGTAAATAATCCTTGAAAGACATGGCCCCTGCCTTCTAGACAAAAAGCAGGAGTATTTCCCCAAAAAAGAGAATGGGGGTCTATATTCTTCCCACCTACTCCTTCACATGTTTCACTTGGTATCCAGTATGTTCTCTCAGCTTCTCATTCTCATGCTCCATTGATAAATCTATCAATAATCATTAATTGGCTACTATATGCCTAACTTGGTCCTAAGCATTAATGATACAAGAGGTAAAAGGTTACCCTCAAAGAATTTATAATCTAATGAGGGAGACAATAAGCTAACAAATATATACAAACAAGTTATATATAGGACAAATAGGCAACACTTAGCAGTGGAAAGGTACTAGAATTAAGAGGGGTTGGAGAGGATTTCTAACAGAAGATGGAATTTTTATTGGGGTGTGAAGGAAGCCAGATCACTTGAAAGTCAGAAGGTTTACTTCAAAATTCATCTGAGGCATTTTTTTAAATGGTTCTCCTATGAATTACAACTTCCATTTGGGTGAACTAGATATTCTTTTTTCTGAGGTGGATTAATTCCAAGGACAGCAATGTAATAATTTAGAAACTTAATCAAAGCACTATTTCAGCTTGCATCTGCACATAAATGCATTTGCTTTTGTACAGAAAAGGCTGGCAAAGGTGTGGTTAGGGAGAGAAGAAACAAAACAACAGTAATGTATGATCCAATCTTCTTCCTTCACCTTTACTTCCACTTAAGACTATTATTCATAAATGTTTTGAGTTGGATGAGGTTTTCCACTAGCCGGGAAGTCAAGGGTAGATTATTTTTTCTGTTATTGACAGATATACATAATAAAGGTAGAAACCAGGAGGGGCAGGAGAGTGGAGAGCAATGATACCCCCCCACCCCAACTTCTGTTCTTGCTCAACTCCTCTTGTATGCCAAAGAAAATTTTGGGGGAAAATCAGACTTCATTGCCTTAGCCTCTCTATAGTTACTGTATAGTTTTTTAGGGGGAATTTCAACCCCAAGATGGACTTTGAAAGCACAGGGTTAACATCTGGAGTTAAATGGGTGGTAAAAGAAATTTCAAATCCTATCTCAGATTATTGTCTGAGATAATGGAGAAATTAAATTCAGACATAAATTATCAGAAGAATAGACAATATCATAACATGCAGCAAGTTTTTGAGTTGCTATCGAATGAGGTAGGAGAGCTCAGAGCCTTGGCTATGAATTCAATAGCTGTCAGCATGCAATTTTTATGGAAGTAATTTCTACTCTAAATGGATGGGACCAGAGAGCTATTAGACGACCTTGAAGATCTGAAGCCCAATAGATTGTAGTAAAGAGCAGCTCAGTAACCAGCAAAGACAATACAAGGTATAGAGGAGAGAAGAGATATTACATAATGGACATAATGCCGGAGGAGTGGGGGAGAGGGAAAAGGCATAAAGCAAAGATTTCACATACAGCAAAGAGCCAATAGATGATGACCAACAGAGAATAGTGTAATGACATCACAATGTTAGAATTGAATTGACTTGATAGTACAATTGATAGAGTCCTAGTTTGTTGTTATATGTTTTATATTCTCAAAGAGGACCATGACATCAAGAATGAGATGCCACAACATGGAAATGAATTGGATTTAAGTGAGGGGTGCTGTGCAAAGTTATTAGTCTCACTTTCTACTCCAGAATCATGTGGGTTCAGTGACCATCTGCAAAACAAAATTATTGGGCTATCATGAATATTCAACCTTTCAGCTCTTCCGAGCTGTATCACCAACAAAAACTTATCAAGGGCTTCATGTAGAATTTAATATTTATTTAGGACTACAATATAACCCATATTTCCAATGAGTAAAAAAATAAATATGACATGGGCAGATGAATGGACTTTGATGGGTACATGTGGCCCACTACAGTTGATGGGTTAAATGACCCTTCAACACCAAAATCTAGCAATTTTAAGATCCGAAAAGTTTGTTTGTTTTTAGTCTTAAGCAATGTATTTTCTTCTTTTCTTTCCTTTTTTCTATTTTGGTGCAAAGTAATGGATAAAAACCACCAAGAGGTTTTAATACTGTATCATTTATTTATCCTATTAGTTTCTAGGATTCTTTTAAAGATACTTCTCCACTATATTCTTTATGCTTACTACTCTCCATGAAATCTTCATGGTCTTTGCCAGGAAGCAATGGAAGAAGGTCAAATACTTCAAAAGTAAGAAAGAAAGAAAAACAATAGAGAAAAGAGGATATAAAAAGGTGGAAATGGGGGGCAGCTAGGTGGTGCTAGTGGATAGAGCACTGACCCTGGAGTCAGGGTACCTGAGTGCAAATCTAGTCTCAGACACTTAATAATTACCTAGATGAGTGGCCTTGGGTGAGCCACTTAACCTCCATTGCCTTGCAAAAAAAAAAACCCTAAAAAAAAGTGGAAATCTTGACAAAATTAAAATTTTTTAAAGATATTACTTTCATCTCCAGCTTGTTTGATGTTACAGAAATAAAAGAGTTGGATGTAAAAATATTGTTGATTTGAGGAGAAAAAAGTATTAATACTTGCATATAGATTGAGATCACACTATAATACTAACACTTAGACATAAAAGAACACTTGTTCCTACTTCACCACCAACACTGTTGCTGTTGTTTTTCAGTCTTTTCAGTCCTGTCAAACTCTTCATGACCACTTTTGGAGTTTTTTTGGTAGAAGTACTGGAAAGGTTTGTCATTTCCTTCTCTAGCTCATTTTACAAATGAGAAACCTGAGGCAAACTGGTTAAGTGAGATATCCAGGGTCACAGAACAAGTGTCTGAGGTCATATTTGAACTCAGGTCTTTCCGACTCCAGATCCAGAATCACTGCACACCTGGCTACTCCACTACCATCATTACTATTACCAGTAAGCTAGTTTGGAAACTCTTTAAGACCAAGGATCATATATCACATTTCTCTGTATCTTCTATTGATCCCAGTAGAATGCTTTGGACATAGCAGTAGATCCTTAATGTACATTTTTCTTAACCTGCCATTCATGGTCCTCTAGAATAAGACCTTAAAATCATTCCAGCTGAAATGGTCCACTGACCATTTTCCGAACTTGTCCTCTACTTTCCAACACCATGATTTCCTTTATTTGGTTTCTTGGACAGGAATGCCTTCCCTCTTCCTAGTTAAATCACTATTCTTTCTTTGCTTCAGCAGCTCTGAGAAAAGATTTCTTCCCCACACTCCCCATGACACTCTCTTCATGTCACTGGGGAATTCACTTCACATCCTTCATCCTCAGTTCCTTGTCTATAAGATGAAGGGATTGGGCTTGATAGTTTAGGTGAAGATATGAATAGAATGTAGCAGAGACTTTTCATTGTGTTTATAGCCTTACACTAGTACAGAGCCTTGTATAGAATACAATATAGTCTCTTAATACATGATTAGTGATTGATTGATGATCACCCTCTTAATACACAGCAATCACAGTTGTTTGAAGCAATTTTAAGAATATTTTCCTCCCTTTAGTCATCAGCTAAGTCTTTGAGTATAATTTCTGATATTAGCCTCTCTCCTGATCAATAACTTACCATGTCAGGGTAAAATAAAATAAAATAAAATTTACATTTAATTGTTTCTATAGCAACCATTTCAACTCCAACTGCTTTCTTAAAACACTCATTTTCAAGACCTTAGCTTCTTTCTAAGTATTGTTCTATATTTTTTTGAAGATTTAAAAGATTTTTCACAGTAATTTTGACTACCCCCAATTTTTGCCAGAAATGCTATCTTTAAAAGACATTCTTCCATGTTCCCTTTCCCCTTTGCCACCCAAGATATGATTCTACTATATTCATTTTCCCTACTGAATATATCAACCAAGAAGGAAATCTAACATTGGTTTGCTTGTGTCAAAGTTGTCAGTGATATAGTTCCAATATCAGGTCATTTCTTTATCAAAGAAAATGACTCAAATAGGCAAGTATTTTCTGTGACACTCTCAATCTTTAAGGTTGTTTCAGGTTTTTTGGAGAAAAAAGAAGATAGAAAAATAGCTTTGCTAGATTTTAAGCAGACTCTGAGACAATCTAATGAAATTTTTTTCTGGTTCCAGAGTATAAAGATTAATCAATAAGCCAATGTGTGTAATAATTATATACATTTATATAGATACACACATATGTAGATATATTAAAATATATATGTGCAATGGAGTATCTTAAAAGTCTTAATGCTATTTTAAACTTCAAAAACATTAGAAAAAGCAATATAAACTTACAAAAATCAACCTTTGAAATAACAACTAATTTAAAATTTTGAAATGTTGATTTTTCTTATTTAAATTCAACCTAATTAATGTTTTGGCCATGTTGTTTTTCTAATTGATTTTTGCTCTTTATAAAATCTTTCACCAGCTGTTTTGCAGTGACTGAATGAATTGCATTTTTATCCTGGCCTAAGATCATCCAAAGTATGAGGTTTTGATGAATTCATGACAATTTTTATGTGCCCAACAAAGAAAAACCATTTAATGGAGATAGATCAGGTGACTATAGTGACCAAAAGCATCTCCTGAAAGGATCTACTTGGCTGAGAAAGTGCTAATTCATAAACTCTTGCATGCACAAAGCTTAGTGACAGGATGCCCCATCTTATTAAAAAATTTTTAAAAATTTAGTTCAAAATTCAAAAAATTAAATAAGTGTAGGAGAAGCTTAAATACGCTTTCAAATGATATCTTTTAAATTTTTGTAGCATTTTTATTTCTGAAATGAATAAAGCTTGAAACTATATTAAGACTTTGGGCATGCCAGAAATGTGTATTTAAAAAAATTTTTTTGCCTGAATCTATGATTTCATCAGCATAATAACTTTATGGTCATTTTCTATCAATACATATCATAAATGATTTGTAAGATAGTCTTAGAAGGAGGAACCCTAAGATTCCTTTACCCATGTCCTCCAAATCAATGTCCCTTTTGCTGGAAGGTAAAAAACAAATTTCATCAGGAAATATGGTTTATGCCAAGAGACTAGAATTCAGTTGAGTCTTTCAGTCCTCACTTTCCCTACCTATAATTAGTATCAGAGTGTGTGTGAGAGTTAAAATTGTACTTTACTAGTTACCTAGTCCATGAAAGGAAGTCTATAAATTAACATACCAGCCTAGTGGTCATCTAGCCTCTCTTCAAAGAGTAGGGGCCCACCATCTTTCAAAGCAATCTATTACACTTTTCAACAACCCTAATTGTTAGGAAGTTTTCTATGAAATTAAACCTAACCTTATTTCTTTGTTGTTTCTACTTCATCATTCCTGGTTCTATTATGTGGGACATACAACAAATATTGTCCTTATTCCATATGATAATCATTCAGACAGTTAAAGGCATCTATCAATTCCCCCTTTGACTTCTTTTCTATACCTAGTTCCTACAGCTCCTCTTCTGACATGATGGATTCAGTTGGATACTTCTGGCATACTGATAATGTCTTTCGAAAAACATGCCTTGAGGGGGCAGCTAGGTGGAGTAGCGGATAGAGCACCAGCCCTGAAGTCAGGAGTACCTGAATTCAAATTTGACCTAACACACTTAATAATTACCTAGCTGTATGGCCTTGGGCAAGCCACTTAACTCCATTTGCCTTGCAAAAACCTAAAAAAAAAAAAAAAAAGAAAAGAAAAAGGTGCCTGGAGCTGAATACAATGCTTCAGATGAGGTCCAAAGAGGGTCCATCACCTCCCCATTATTGGAAGCTATATCCTTTTTAATGTGGCCAAGATCACAATAGGTTTTTTTTCTGACTGTCATGCCACCCTGCTGGCTCATATTGAACTCACAACCCATTAAGATCCTCAGATCCTTCAGAATTGCTGTCCATACATCCCTTCTGCCATCTTATATTTGAAAAGTTGGGATTTTCAAGCCAAAGTATATTTATTCTTATCAAATTTCTGTTTATTGGATTTAGCTCAGTTCCCTAGACTATCAAAATTCTTTTGTACCTTAACTCTTTGTTTTTATTCATTTCTCTCCTTCTTTCTCCTTTCTTTTTCCCTTTTTCTTCTTTATCCTCTCTCTCTCTCTCTCTCTCTCTCTCTCTCTCTCTCTCTCTCTCTCTCTCTCCTCTTCTTGTCTGTCTCTTCTCTCTTTCTCTTTACCCTCCCCCCCACTTTTAAAAATTTTTATGAAATAGCCCTCTAGGACAAGGAAAGGAGAAATTCTGGTGCTAGAATGTAAAAAAACAAGAGGTATCAAAATTTATTTTTTTTAAAAATTAATGCAAGATAAATAACAAAGTTAAATCAGGCAGTCAGACCTTATATCATTCATTTCCCAAGTTATAATCTCCCAAACCTCCATGAAAAGTTGTAAACTATAAATAAAAACTCCATTCTCAAGAATTATTTTCTTGACCCACTAGTCATTTCCTAAATCTATTTTTCTCTTTTGAATCCCTCAGCTTTAATCATCGTTACCAATGGCAATACTCCCCATGTCCCTAAGGTCTTCAGAGCTTTTTGTTTTGTTTGTCTAAGACTTCATACTACTTCACAATACTTTCCATGTCCTTAAAGGTTTTCCATCACATCCTAGAAAGAGATTATGATTTTGTAAAAATCTCAGGTAAAAAAAATAGTGGCTTCAGGTTTCCTTAGCATATATTCATCAACTACTATTATCTTCCTCTTCTTCCTCTGGCCCATCATATTGATTTTTCAATTGACTTTTGAGCTATTTGAAAACTTAATTCTCTAAGATGGTGATGTCCCATGATTTTCAGTCATTTAGTATCACCAAGAGAATATATTAAAAGATGGTTATTTGTCATAGGCAGCAGCTTGGGATCAATGAATACTTTCTGTTAATTTTCAAATGCAATCCAATCCAGCCAACTCCTCTTCTTATTTAATTCTTCCCCAAATTCATTGTCCACATTCAGCACTTATACCAATATAAATGTAGGGAGAAATTTTATACAAAGATATTTTCCTAAGTGTTGATTTTCTTTACTTAGACACATTCATTTTTGTTCATGCAAAACTTTTAAGTTTCACTCTAATAGAAATGATCTCCTCTATCTCATCATTGGTTAAAAATTCTCTGTCCCACCCCACTGCACCCCCAGTCATAGTTGTAAAAAGTACCTTTTAGTATAATGTGATTTTTATAGTCACTTTATATATCCATTTTTAGTTGATTATGTTTGATATTGGTTGGATCCTATTTTCTTCCAAACTTCTTTCCAATTTTCCCATCAGGTCTTGTCAAATAAGGAGTTCTTTCCATACAAGTATTTTATGTTTTTTGAGTTGATGTAAGAGTAAGTTTTTAAGTTTCCTTTGTTTCAGATTCTTGTTTAATTATTCTCATTGAACTATTTCTGCATTTTATTAATGTCTGAAATAGTTTTAATGAGTACTGTACTAGAATATAATTTTATGTGTGGAAGTTTAATGCCCACTTCATTTCTTCCTCCCTTCTTGTTGTTATTTCTCTCAATAGTTTAGGACTTTAAGTTATTCCAAATGAATTTTTTTATTATTTTGTCTAGCCTATGTTGCCCTTGTTAGTTTTGGCATAGCATTAATTCTAAAAGTTAATTCTGGTTTAATCATTTTCATTATCACTAACATATTTCAACCATAAGGAAGGAATGTTTTCAGACATGTCTGACTTGCTGATCTCTGGGATTTTCTTGGCAAAGATACAAGAATGGTTTGCCATTTCCTTCTCCTGTTCATTTTACAAATGAGGAACTGAAGCAGAATCATTAGAAAGTTAGTAAGTGTTTGAGGTCAGATTTAAATTCAGATGAAGAAATGCCCTCTATCAATTCTCCTTTACTTCTTTAAGGTGTGTTTTGTAAGTGAGGATTTTTGAGATCTGTGTTTTCCCTATATATTATTTTCTACTGACTTTTGTTATTGCCATAATAGAAATGTAAATATTTTTTGTGAATTTTGTCTCCATTTCTTTACTGATTCTCTAGAGTTTTCTAATTATCACGAAAGAATGTTCAAATCACTTAAATGAGGGCCTTAAAATGCATCTTGGAGGAAGGGTGGGACTCTATAAGGAAGAAAAACGAGAGCACATTTTGCATGTGGAATAGCCAGTAAAAAGGAAGAGAAAAGGGAGATGAAAGGGCAGGTATGATGACCAAAGAGAAGACCAATTTTGGCTGGCTCACAAAGCATGGGAGGAGGAGTAATGTCCAATGAGGTTGTAAAAATAGATTAGTAAAGGATTTTAGATTTGTAAAGGATTTTAAAAGCTAAACAAGGGAGTTTATTTTGATTTTAGATGGAATAGACTGTTGATTGGGTAGGAGAGTGTCAAAGATTTGTACTTAAGGAAAAGTACTTTGCCAGTAGTTTGGAGGATGAATTAGAGTAGTAAAAGACTTGAGGAAGGAGGCAAATTAGAGAATTGTTACAGTAATGTACATGATAAGTGATGAAACCATGTGAGTAGAAAGAAGTCAGATACAAGCAATGCTATGAGGGATGAAACAGCAAAATTTGGCAACTGATTGGTTATGTTGCATGAGAGTGAAGAGTCGAGGATAATGTCAGATTTAGAAACTTGGTTGCCTAGAACAATGGTGATGCCTTTGAGAAAAATTGGGATATTTGGAAGAGAGGAGGATTGGGGCAAGGGGAAAGATAATGAATTCTGTTTAAAATGTGCTGAATTTAAGATGTCTCTAGGGCATCTGATTTGAAATATCCAATAGGCATTTGGTGATATTGGATTGAAGTCAGGAGAGAGACTGAGGCTGAATATATTTCTTCGAGTCATCTGCAGAGATATGAAAATTAAACCCATGGAAGTTTATGAGGTTATTGCTTGAGGGGTGAAAGACTTTTTTCAGTTTATTTAATAAACAGTATTTAGTATACTGGAAAAAAGGGACTCCACAAGCTGGTTAAGGAGAAAGAGATGTTACAAGTATAATAATTAATAAAGAAATATACAAAAATGCCCCCCAGATTGTCCCAAAATTCAAAATAATGAGAATAAGGATGTTTAACAAGTCATGTAGCAGACCACCCTATATAAAGAATGTATGAAGTTATTCAACTCCACAAGACCTTGCTACTGATTAACATTCAAGATGCCTCCTTTTTGGTGGTTGCAGGATAGTGACTGATAGGAAGCAAAATGAAAGCTAGATGGTTCAATGGATAGAGAACTGGTCTTGGATTCAGGAAAACTTGAGTTCAAATTTGGCCTTCTATAACTCATTTTACAGACAAGGATACAGAAGTAAATAGGGTTAAGTCACCTGCCTTGGGTAACATAGCTAGGTCTGAATTTGAACTCAGATTTTCCTGACTCTAGCCCTGTATTCTTTCCACTGTACTACCTAGCTGCCCACAATATAGTATAGATAATGATAATCTGCATTTTTCTAAATCAATTTGCTGTCTTTAAGGATCATTTCTATTAGGTTGACACCAATGGACAAGAGTACCACCAAGTGCACTCTTTGTATGACTTCTCTTTAAATAGAGTCAATTGACTTCACATCTGAATCCTTTTTAAAAGCCAAAAGAACATATTTTATGGCTAAATATTTCATTTAAATGGGTCATCAGGCACCTCCACATGAGGTGTCAATGAAAAGGTTCGTTTCCTGTATGGTAGCTGTCAGAATAAAGTCCTCATCCTTTACCTTTTGTAAGTTGACTAGGCTATTTTTAGTTTTACAACAAGATATGAGTGGTGGTACTTAAAATAATTTAACAAAATAATAAAAATAATTTCATAATTTTATTAGGTGGTACCATCTGAAGCAGACTTTAAAGGTTCAATGGGAATTCAACAGGAGGGGAGGCAGTGAGGATATTACAAGCATAGAAAAAGTATAAAGCATAAATAAGGAAAAATAAAGATCACTGAATCTCAGAATTAGACAGAACCTTGAAGGTCATGTAGCCCAACCACTAACTGGAGCAAAAATACTTTGTGCAAAACCTCTACATGTTATCCCATCTTCTTAAAGAATTTAAGTCTTTAAGGACTATTTTGTACATAGGAGGTGATTAGTAGATGCCTGTAGAATGATATACTTGGAGTCAAGAAAACTTCAAATCCAGTCTCAGACACTCCTTAGCTTTGTGAGCCTCAGTCCATTTAATGTCCTCATCTGTAAGATGGGATCAATACTATTAACTTTCTCTGTAGGGTTGCTGTGAGGATTCATTGAGGTCTTATAGGTAAAGCACTTTGAAAGCTTTAAAGCATTATGTTAATTCTAGCTATTATTATTGTTGTTGAAGACCTCCAGTGAGGAGTAACACTTTCCTAAGATGAGTAATTCTACTGCTAGTCATGGTTCATCACTGTGATCTCTACATGTTATTGCTGAATCTTTTCAACTGAGTCCCACTCTTCATGAACCCATTTGGCATTTTGGGGGGCAGAGGTACTGGAGTCTTTTGCCATTTTCTTTTCCAACTCTTTTTACAGATGAGGAAACTAAGGTGAACCTAGGATCACAAAAGTCTGAGGCTGGATTTAAGCTCAATTCCTCCTGATTCTAGGGTCAATGCTCTATCTAGGGACAGCTAGGTGGCACAGTGGATAGATAACCGGCCCTGGAGTCAGGAAGACCTGAGTTCAAATTTGACCTCAGACACTTAATAATTACCTAGTTGTGTGACCTTGGGCAAATCACTTAACCCCATTTGCCTCGCAAAACAAAACAAAACAAAAATACTCTATCTACTGCATCATCTAACTGTTGCTGACATGATTCTTTTAGATTTAGATGATCACTTCACCAGCTGATGGAAGGATAGACTGGAGAGAGGAGAAAAGACAAAGAAAATAATGAGGCTGTTAAAATCATTCTTGTGATGAAGACCTTGGGTGATTATAGTGAAAATAGAGAAAATAGGATAGCTAGGAGAGTTTCAAGGTGGTAGCCACAAGATTTTGCAGGAAACATATGGGGATAGCAAGAATGACTCCTACTTTGGGGACCTGGTTCCCAAAGGAGAACTAGGGAATTTAGGGAGAAGAGTAGATTTGGGAACAATTGATTAATCTGACTGATCCTTAGTTTTCTCATTTATAAAATGAATTATAGTTAAAACATCATGAATTTAGAATTGAAAAGAAAATCTATTCCAGTGGAAAGAGAAATGGAGTTAAAGGATTTGGTTTTGAATTTTGCCTCTGGCTCTTCTACCTACCTTAGTGTTCTTGGACAAGGATCAAGGTACATAAACTTCTCTGAGTCCATTTCCTCTTCTGTAAAATGAGGGGGTTGGATGAAACCTTTAAGGTTCTTTCTAAAATCATGATTCTATGAATATCATTTTATATTTATTCTCATTTTCCTGTGAAAAGCTATCCTTTTGCCATTTGGACAGGTTGAATACAATGTGAGAGTGTCCCATAAAAGCTAAATTAATATCTTGCCATGCTGAAAACCCGGTGGTAAAGCTTTTGTGAATAATTACCATAATAATGATCATAAAAGTTTATATGGTACCTTAAAAGCTTAAAAAGTTCTTATTAGTTATATTATTAGTTATTTATTATTTAATATATATTACTTATCTAAGCTTGGGATTTGATCCAGTTCTCGCAAAAGAACTTTCAAATAGTATTTCATTCAGCTGTGTAAACTATTGCTAATTCATGCCCTTCCATATTATATAACTTTTTTGTCCTTGTCTTCCTATAAATTTAACATGATGATCTAGAGGCCTCTATATCTTCCTCCTAACATTGTAAGGATGTCATTGGAATACTGACTATAAACTTGTTATTCCTTCTCTGGTCACTTGATCAACTCATCTTTTTTTTAATTTAATATTTATTTATTCTCATTTTGTACAAATAATGTTTTTTATACATTAATAAAATATTCTTGTTTAAGAGTAAACAAAATACTCCATCCCCCCAAAAATATAGATTTGCTTGAGCGATAAAGTAAAGGGAAAGAAAAAATTTTTAAAAAATAGTAATAATTGTAGGTATGGCCAGGTGGCGAAGTGGACGGAGGACCAGCCCTGGAGCCAGGATCACCTGAGCCCATATCTGGCCCTGTACACCCAACAATCACTCAGCTATGTGACATGAAAGCCACCCCAACCCCACTACCCTGCAAAAACCAAAAAAAGAAAAAAAAAGACCCAAAATAAAATAAAATAGTAATAATAGTAGGGGTGGCTGGGTGGTGGGGAGAACACTGGACCTTGAGCCAGGAGCACCTGGGTCCAAATCCAGCCTCAGATACCCAATGATCACCCTGCTATGCGGCCCCAGGCAGGCCACTCAGCCCCATTTGCCCTGCACCCCCCTAAAAATAATAATAATAATAAAAATGTGCTTCAGTCTGTGTTCCAACACCACCAACTCTGTCATGGGTGGATCACATTCTTTATGTTAAGTCCATCACAAAAGTTACTTCCATGTTTTTCCACCATTGCCATTGCTGATCGCAACTCCCTCCTTTTGTATTTCTCCACTTCCATGTATTATATTTTCTTTCTCCTTTCACTCTGACTCTGCTGTAGGGTAGTTGAGTGGCACAACAGACAGGTCCCTGGCCCTAGGCCAAGAGGCCTCAAGCCCCCATACCACCCCTTAGGCCCAGCTTCTACCTGGCCCTATGGTCCCAGACAGGCCATCCAATTCCAGCCCCTTGCAAGAAATAAAAAAGAAAATGTGTTATATCTGACCACTCTCCCTCCTTGGTCCATCCTCTCTTCCTTCATTCACATCCCCACTCTTTCCCCCTGTCCCCCCCTCCTTCTTACTCCAGATGCCTATACCCCATTGAGTATATGTGCTGTTTCCTCTCCTAGCCACCTCTGATGAGAGCAAAGATTCCCTCATTCCCCCTTGCCTTCCCCACTTCCATATCATTGCAATAACTCATTGTAATAAAGAAAAATATTATTATATGAAATATCTTGGCCTATTACCCCCTCTCCTTTTTCTTTCTCCCATTACATTCCCTTTTTTTCTATTGACTCCATTTTTACACCATATTTTATCTTCAAATTCAGCTTTCTCCTGTGCTTCATCTATAAAATCTCGTTCTACCTGCTCTGTTAATTGAGAAGGTACATATGAGTATTATCAGTGTGATTTTTCTATACAGGAATACATGCAGTTCATCATCATTAAATCTCTCATATTTTCCCCTTCTCCTGCAATCTCTATGCTTCACCTGAGTCCTGTATTTGAAGATCAAACCTTCTGTTCAGCTCTGGCCATTCCAACAGGAACATTTGACATTCCCCTGGTTCATTGAAAGTCCATCTTTTTCCCCTGGAAGAGGACATTCAGTTTTGCTGGGTAGTTGATTCTTGGTTGCATTCTAAGCTCTTTTGCCTTCTGGTATATTATATTCTAAGCCCTATGAGCTTTTAATGTAGTTGCTGCTAAATCCTGTGAGATCCTGATTGCAGCTCTACGGTATTTGAATTGTGTCCTTCTAGCTGCTTGTAATATTTTCTCTTTAATGTGGGAGTTCTGAAACTTGGCTATAATACTCCTGGGGGTTGGTTTTTTGGGATCTCTTTCTTGGGGGAATTGGTAGATTCTTTCCATTTCTATTTTGCCCTCTGCTTCTAGGATATCAGGGCAATTTTCCTATAGTAATTCTTTGAAAATGGTGTCAAGGCTCTTTTCCTGATCATGACTTCCAGGTATTCCAATAATTTTTAAATTATTCTCCTAAATCTTTTTTTCCATATCAATTGTTTTTACAATGAGATTTTTCACATTTTCTTCTTATTTTTCATTCTTTTGGTTTTGAAGTATTGAGTCCTGATTTTTTTTAATTCAGCAATCTCCCTGAGTTCTATTCTTTGTCTGAAGGATATATTTTCCTCAGAGAGCTTTCTTATTCTTATCTCTTTTTCCATCTGGCCAATTCTGCTTTTTAAAGCATTCTTCTCCTCAATAACTTTTTCAACTGTTTTATCCATTTAACCTAAGCTGACTTTTAGCATGCTATTTTCTTCAGCATTTTTTTGGATTTCCTTGACTAAGCTGCTAACTTCATTTTCATGTTTTTTCTGCATCTTTCTCATTTCTTTTCCCAATTTTTCTTCTAACTCCCTCATTGGATTTTCTTTCTTTCTTTCTTTCTTTTTTAGGTTTTTGCAAGGCAAATGGGGTTAAGTGGCTTGCCCAAGGCCACACAGCTAGTTAATTATTAAAGTGTCTGAGACTGGATTTGAACTCAGGTACTCCTGACTCCAGGGCCAGTGCTGTATCCACTGTGCCACCTAGCTGCCCCTCAAAGTCTTTTTTTTTGAGTTCTGTCATAGCCTGAGACCAATTTCTGTGTTTCTTGGAGTCTTTAGATGCAGGAGCTTGTGCTTCCTCATCTTCAGACTGAGTATTTTGATCCTTCTTAGGCTCAGAGGCAAAATATTTCTCAATGGTGTTCCTCTTTTTTCTCTGCTTGCTCATTTTCCCAGCCTGAGCCTGGTTTTGGGGTGCTTCCTGAGCTTTTGGGACACTCCCACAAGGATCTCAGTGTGTGAGACTCTGTCCTCCCTCCTGGTCTATGAATGACCATAAGCACACCTGTCTGCCATGGGGCTGAGGTGGTGGTAGGGGACCCCTGCTGTTCTATGGGGTGCTTAGACTGCGATTAGTATCTGAATTTGTTCAGAGCCCCAGAGTCCTGTTCCAGGGACAGAGGACAGAGCTCAGCAGTCTCTCTTCACTCCCCTCCCTAGGATCAATGTGCTTATGCCCTGGGGGCTCCCACTTACTGGTTCTGCCTGCTCCTGTTTCCTGGATCTGGACTGCCTTGGCCAGGCTGCTTGCTTTGTGCCCTGAGGGCTGGGCTTCATGTGCTGGCTCTGGCAGAGGTCCCCCACTGTTCCCCCAGGTTGTGCCCCATGTTCCCCAGGGAGCAGGTCAGGAAACTCCCTTGCTGCTGTGAGCCAGGGCTCACAGCACCCTGGGGCTGCTTCCAGGAGGCTGAGGATCTTTCATCTTTCACTCTGGCCCCTCCAACCCCGGGGTACAGAGCCTTTCTGCTCTTTTCCAGGTTACCTTGAGTAGAACTGCCTTACTGGGTCCCTCTGTGGGTTCTGTTTCTGGAAAATTAAGTTAGAGGCCTTAGTTTATAAGTTTTATGAGAGAGCGCCTAAGACAGGATCCTCTCTTGTCTCCATCTTGGCTCTGCCCCAATCCATAAACTGATCTTTCTCACAAATAGCTTCGATTTTCTCCTTCAAAGATCCTATTTGGTTAAATTTTTTTTAAAATAAGTTTTTATGGGTGCCTTCTATTTCTCAAATCATCATAGTTATCCTAAGTATTAAAGAATTCACCCTATAAAACAAATAGAATTTTGAGAGACAGAGTGAGAGAGAGAGAGAGAATCAGCATAACTAAGACATTACATTGAAAAAGTCTGAAAACTACAAAATGTTCTCCCATTTCCATGAAGGGGTGGGTTGGTGATGTCCTCTCTCACCTCTTCATTCAAGTCTAACTTGTTCTTTAAAATTTTGTTACATTATCTTTGGATTTATATGGTGTTAGTTCTTTCTATTTAAATTGTTGTAGTTACTTTATATTGTACTCTGCTTGTGTTAATCTGCATCATTTCATGTAGATCTTTCCATGCTTTTCTAGAACTCCAGAACACAAATAATGGAAAGAGTGGGTACCCTTGCTTCATCCTTGTATTTACTGGAAAAGGTTCTAGTGTGTAGCAATTACAAATGATACTTGCTTTTGAATTTAGATAGATAATTTTTATAATATTAAAAAGAAATGTCAGGGCAGCTAGGTGGTACAGTGGATAGAGTACAGGCCCTGGAGTCAGGAGGACCTGAGTTCAAATCTGACCTCAGACACTTAATAATTGCCTAGCTGTGTAACCTTGGGCAAGTCACTTAACCCCATTGCCTTAAATAAATAAATAAAATAAAACAAATGAAAAAAAGAAATGCCTCTTATGCCTCTACTTGGTAGAGGCTTTTTTTTAAATCATAAAAGAGAGTTGTGCAGGGTGGAACCAAGATGGTGTGAAGACAGGATTTCCTAGAGGCTCACATTCTTTTTTTTTAAATGAAATTTCAGGCTATTTAGTTTATTTGATTTTTTATTTTTAAAAAGATTTTATTTATTTTGTTTTACAATTTTCCCCTAATCTTACTTCCCTCCCCCCACTCAGCACAGAAGGCAATTGTTTCCATGATATACACTGATCTAAATTGAATGTGATGAGGGAGAAATCATATCCTTAAGGAAGAAACATAAAGTATAAGAGGTAGCAAGATCAGACAATAAGATATCAGGTATTTTTTTTTTTCTAAATTAAAGTTAATAGCCCTTGGTCTTTGTTCAAACTCCACAGTTCTTTCTCTGGATACTGCTGGTATCTCATTGCAGACAGCCCCAAATTGTCCCTGATTGTTGCACTGATGGAATGAGCAAGTCCATCAAGGTTGATCATTGTCCCCTTGTTGCTGTTAGGGTGTACAATGTTTTTCTGGTTCTGTTTACCCTTTTTCATCATCTCTTCAGGGTACAGACCCAGTAGTGGTATTGCTGGATCAAAGGGTATGCTCATTTTTGTTGCCCTTTGGGTGTAGTTCCAAATTTCTCTCCAGAAAGGTTGGATGAGTTCACAGCTCCACCAACAGTGTAATAGTGTCCCAGATTTCCCATAACCCTTCCAACAATGATCATTATCCTTTCTGGTCATATTGGGCAATCTGAGAGGTATGAGGTGGTACCTCAGAGAAGTTCTAATTTGCATTTCTCTAATAATTAATGATTTAGAGCAATTTTTCATATGGCTATGGATTGCTTTGATCTCCTCATCTGTAAATTGCCTTTGCATGTCCTTTGACCATTTGTCAATTGGGGAATGGTTTTTTTATTTTTATTTTTATTTATTTATTTAGTTAGTTAGTTAGTTTTTGCAAGGCAGTGGGGTTAAGTGGCTTGCCCAAGGTCACACGGCCAGGTAATTATTAAGTGTCTGAGGCCGGATTTGAACTCAGGTACTCCTGACTCCAGAGCCAGTACTCTATTCACTGCACCACCTAGCTTCCCCAGAATGGCTTTTTTAAAAAAAATTTGACTCAGTTCCTAAAGGCTCACTTTTAAGAAACCCTAAATATCTTAAAATTATGACATTAACTAAATTTTGGAGAGGTAGAACCCACAGAAAGATCCAGGGACACAATTCTCCAACCCAAGGTAACTTGGAAGATCTGTGGAAAGACTTTGTTCCACTGGGGTCAGAGGGGATGGCAGTGAAGCCAGGATCATGCAGGGCAGGCAAGCTCCTGCCTTCCAGGAACAGCCCATGGGGCACATAGGTCACTGGGGGGCACCTGGGTGGCAGCAGAAGCAGTATTCAGAGCTCCCAACCCAGGGATCACCAAGTACAACTTGGAAGATGCCTGGGAAATGGAAGCATGTCTGAGGAGCCACCCAGCAACTGCTTTCAGAGGGCTCAGCGCACAGAAGGTAAGGGAGTGGGAAGAGACTGTCAAAGTCTCTTCACTATCCCTAGGACAGGACTAGTGTTCTGTCCATATTCAGACCTTGGTCACAGACTGGGGCCCCCTATTGTCATAGAGGAGCAGGGACCTTCCTCACAGCTCCAGGGCAGAGGGGAGTGCTTGTAGTCATCCACAGACCAGAGCACATGCCAGGAGAACAGTCAGAACCCCTCATAAGACCTTGAAGGAACTGAGGCCCTGTGAGGCCCTTGTGAGGGCATCCCAATAACACTCAAAAGCTTGGGAAGCACCTCAAAAATCAGGTCATAGGCTAGGGAAATAAGTAAATAGGAAAAAAAAAGAATTTGATCATAGAAAATTACCTTGGTCCCATGGAAGATCAAAATACACTCAGAACATTACAAAGTAAAAGCTCCTGCATCCAGAGCTTCCAGGAAAAATAAGAATTTGTCTCAGGCTATGAAAGAGTCAAAAAAGATTTTGAAAATTAAGTAAGTGAGGTAGAAGAAAAATTTGGAAGAGAAATGATAGCGATGCATGAAAATCCTAATAACCAAGTCAGCAGCTTGGCCTTGAAAGTGGTGGCAGGGGGCATGGTAAGATACCTTAGATCATTGGAGTCAAATTCAAATAAAAACAGATTCCTATGGATTGCCTATTTGTAAGATAAGGAACACATACCAGAAGAAATTCTGCTTCCACAGATATTGGCAAATAAGGAATTGGTGGAAGAATATTATAACAGATAAACCTGTCCTGCTTGGCAAGATTAATGGTCAGAAGCCATAGCTTTAGGGAGTAAAAAGGGTTGGAAAGCATGGTCCAGACCTTGGGGGGGGGCAGTTCATGCCCTGATCGCAGAGCCCTAAGTTACTGTGCATGCTTAATTAGCTTCATGCATGTTTTTTTAAGACAGATTTTATTTATTTTGAGTTTTACAATCCCCCCCCAATTCTTGCTTCCCTCCCAACCCCCCACAGAAGGCATTCTGTTAGTCTTTACATTGGTTCCTTGTTATACATTGATCTCAGTTGAATGTGATGACAGAGAAATCATATCCTTAAGGAAGAAAAATAAAGTATGAGATAGTAAAATTATATAACAATATAACTTGTTTTTCCTAATTTGATGGTAATAGTCTTTGGTCTTTGTTCAAAGTCCATAATTCTTTCTCTGGATACAGATGGTATTCTCCATTGCAGATAGTACAAAATTGTCCTTAGTTGAAATGAAACAGTGCACCAACTACCTTGAGTTCTTTGACCTTGTTCTCAGCTACAGTGAAAGGATGAAAGACAGGAGCCTCTTTTCATAGGAACAAAAGACCACTTTAGTGAGTATCCTTAACCTCTATATATCTTACCAATGCCCATGGATAGCATAAACATATATCATGAGATAATCAGTGGGAGCCAATCATACAAAAAGATCATAAAATTGTTTGCCCAAATTCTTGTCATACTTCCTTATCTTTACAGTTTTGGTATAATCCTATTACCTCAGGATGAGCTGCTTCTTGGGCAAACACAAAAGTAGGAGAATGAAGATGTCCCAAGACACCGAGCCAGCAGTAGTGTAAGACAACAGAGGGGCAAGAGGGTCTTGGGAGACCTTTGTCCTTGTTATCTCACAGCTATGGTCTTCAAGGATCACTTACACCTGGTTGTTGCACTGAAGGGGTGAGCAAGTCCACCAAGGTTGATCGTCACTTCCATGTTGCTGTTAGGGTATACAATGTTTTTCTGGTTCTGCTCATCTCAGTATCAGTTCATGCAAATCCCTCCAGGCTTCCCTGAATTCCCATCCCTCCTGGTTTCTAATAGAATAATAGTATTCCATGACATACATATACTATATAGTTTGTTAAGCCATTCCCTAATTGAAGGACATTTACTTAATTTCCAATTCTTTGCCACCACAAATAGGGCTGCTATAAATATTTTTTGTACAAGTGATGTTTTTACCCTTTTTCATAATCTCTTCAGGGTATAAACCCAATAGAGGTATTGCTGGGTCAAAGGGTATGCACATTTTTGTTGCCCTTTGGGCATAATCCCAAATTGCTCTCCAGAAAGGTTGGATGAGTTCACAGCTCCACCAACAATGTAATAGTGTCCCAGATTTCCCACTACACTTCCAACAATGATCATTATCCTTTCTGGTCATATTGGCCAGTCTGAGAGATGTGAGGTGGTCCTCATTATTTGCATTTCTCTAATAAGTAATGATTTAGAGCAATTTTTCTGAATATACTTCTTGTCAAGTTCCTTAAGAAATGAGTCCATTGTCAGAAATACTAGTTGGAAAATTTGTTTCCCAATTTACATTTCTTTTGATCTTGGTTACAGTGGTTTTGTCTGTTCAAAAGTTTTTTAATTTAATATAATCAAAACTATCTAGCTTGTTTTGAATGATGTTCTCTATCTCTTCCTTGGTCATAAATTATAAGTAAATTCATATGGAGAAATAAAAAGTCAAGAATCTCCAAGGATTTAATGAAAAAAAAGTGCAAAAGAAGGTGGCTTAGTCCTGCCAGATCTAAAATAATATTATAAAGCATCAGTCATCAAAACAGTCTGGTATTGACTAAGAAATAGAGTAGTGCATCAGTGGAATAGACTCGGTACAATAGGAAATGATTATAGTAATTTGCTGTTTGATAAACCCAAAGAGTGCAGCTATTGGGATAAAAACTCTCACTTCGATAAAAACTGTTGGGAAAATTAGAAATTAGTATGGAAGAAACTTGGATTAGACCAACACCTCACACCCTATAGGAAGATAAGATCAAAATGGATACAGATTTTAGACATAAAAAACAATATTATAAGCAAACTAGGAGAACAAGAAATAATTTACCTGTCAGATCTATGGCAAGGGAAGCAATTTTTGACCAAGGAAGAGATGGAGAACACCATTAAAAATAAACTAGATAATTTTGATTGCATTAAATTAAAAAGCTTTTACACAGACAAAACCACTGTAACCAGGACCAAAAGAAGTGTAATAAATTGGGAAACAATTTTATCACTGGTGTTTCTGACAAAGGACTCATCTCTAAAATATACTGAAAACTGTCAGATATTTTTTAAAGAGACAAGCCATTCCCCTATAGACAAATGGACAAAAAATATGCAAAGGCAATTTACAGAAGAGTAAATCAAAGAAATCCATAATCATATGAAAAATTGCTCTAAATCACTAATTATTAGAGAAAAGCAAATTAAAACATCTCTGAGTTACCACCTCACACCTCTCAGACTGGCCAATATGACCAGAAAGGACAATGATCAATGTTGGAAGGGATGTAGGAAATCTGGGACACTAATACATTGTTGGTAGAGCTATGAACCTTTCTGGAAAGCAATTTGGAATTATGCCTAAAGGGCAATAAAAATGTGCATACCCTTTGATCCAGCAATACCACTATTGTACCCTGAATAGAATATGAAAAAAGAGTAAAAACATCACCTGTACAAAAATGTTCAGAGCAGCTTTGTTTGTGGTGGTGAAGAAATGTAAACTGAGGGAATGCCCATCAATTGAGGAATGTCTAAACAAACTGTGGTATGTCTGTCATGAAACACTATTGTTCTATTAGAAACCAGGAGGGATGGGAATTCAGGGAAGCCAGGAAGGATTTGCATGAACTGATGCTGAACAAGATGAGCAGAACCAGAAGAACACTGTACACCCTAACAGCAACATGGGAGTGATGATCAACCTTAATGGACTTGCTCATACCAATAGGGCAACAATCAGACACAATTTTGTGGTATCCGTGACAGAGAATGCCATCTGTATCCTGAGAAAGAATTGTGAAATTTCAACAAACACCTTTAATTATTAAAAAAATGTTATCTTATGATGTAATTCTGCTATATCTCATACTATATGTGTCTTCCTTAAGGATATGATTTCTCTCTCATCATATTCAACTTAGATCAGTGCATACTATGGGAATGATGTAAAGATTTGCAAACTGCCTTCTATGGGAGTAGGGAAGGGAATTGAGATGGGGGAAAAATTGTAAAACTCAGAATAAATAAAACCTTTCTAAAATTTTAAAATAAAATAAATTTAAATAACTGCAAAAAAAAAGCTACCTGTGGGGCAAGAGATCCTTTCATAAATTCCTGCAGATATCCCACTGGGATGAGAGTTCAGGGGCTATGAGTATGTAAGGGTCTTCTAGAAGTACTTGGAGCAGAGGGGATCTGCAGTTTCACTTTTTGGAACAGCAGGGGAAGGACACAAACCACAGCCATGGGAAGTCTGTGATGAAATAGGCAATTTGAGGAAATAATGGAAATTCTGGATAATTGTACATTAATTCAGAAGATGGATAGATGAGATATGTTTCTATGTGTGTTTAAATTGGGAGTCTTTGTCCTTTGGGTCTTGATTGACTATTTCCAGCTTTCTATTATATTCCTGTGTTCTGATGTTAACTTCCTAGTTTTCCGGACTCACAGGACTGGAGAATTCTCTATCTTCCCTTTTTTTCCCACTTTTTTTTCTAAGATAAAATTTGTTTTAAGTTTTAAACTCTGTGAACTCATGGACAGAAGAGAGTGGCTCTATCCCATGGGAAGAGAAGAGAAATTAGTTTCTTTCCTTTAGATCTACAGCTACCTCTACATGGAGGGAAGTCTTCCCCCCCCCTCCCCCTGCTCTGGGGAAGGCATCATTATCTCAACCTGGACCACTCCTCGCTAATTTTTTTTTTTTTGCAAGGCAATAGAGTTAAGTGATCTGCCCAAGATCACACAGCTAAGGAAGTGTAAAATATCTGAGGCTGAATTTGAACTCAGGTCCTCCTGACTCCAGGACCAATGCTCTATCTACTGTGCCACCTAGCTGCCCCACCTCCTCCCTATTCTTGTGTGCAGGAAGCTATGGGATTTTTGAGTGGCTGTTTTTCCAAAGATAAAGTGCTTTTGAAGGGGAAGATGTGCTGTGAAAAGTAGAATTCTTGTTATAAATTAAGGCCTGCACCTCTTCATAAAAATTGATAAAGAAATTTGAATTGTTTTGTTGCTAGATTGTGAATAGTTTAAGAGGTTAAAAACATTTTTTAGTTGATGTTTTTATCTTTTAAGGGGAATATTTTAATCGAAACAAATTAAGAAAAAGAATTGTGCTGTGATAAGTAAAATCATGTATTGGCAATATGATTTATATAGCTGTAAAAGTGAGGTTTTAAATATGTCATTGGATCTGGTCAAGAACAATTTGTACTAAAATCAGGTAAAAATTAATATTCATTGAAACATGATTAAGCAAAACATTAAAAATAACATAAAGAGGAAATTTGTAAAATAGATTTCAAGAAACTTGAGAAGAGACTGGAGAAGGTTAGAAGAAAGAATAGAAAGTGTGAAAGTTTGGGGTTTTCTCTGAACCATAAGAAAGGCATATTTAACATAAAAATATGATCATAAGCATGTGAAAAAGGTAGAAGTAAGTTTGAAAAATTATATGAGGAAAGTTTAATTTATGTAATCTTTCTGGGGTTATGAAATTCAGAATTGAACTTAATTAAGATTTGAAAATTAAGGTGAAATTAAAATCCTAACAGGAGACTATAATTTATATAAAATCTCTAGCAGTGAATTGTCTGGGAAATAATGAACCACAGAAATAGTGGATTTTTGAAAAATTGTAACTCAAAATATTAAAACTGAGGCTCAATATGTAAATTCAGGTGAAACTTTAGTTTATCTAGGGCTCAGTCTAACTAAAACAAATGGCCTAAAATGTGAGTCCTCCTTTATTTTTTTTTGTGCTTATTTAAGAGAGCAATGTGAAAGTAATTATTTGTTACAGATGAGCATCAGATCTTAAGATTTTAGGGTCTAGTTCATGCTAGTGTATTAAAAGAATATGATGGTCCAGTTTATAAAATGTATAATTCTGATTATGATATAAAATTAAGAAATAATGGTAACAACTAGAATTATTAACAGAAAATAGATTCTCAAATAAACTAAACATTTGTGAATTTAAAGTTGTGGTTTTGATACAGTTTTGTTTCCTCAGGATGATCAGACATCCACTTGAGCCATAGCATAGGCCACTACATGCTCTTAGAGGCTCTTATAATTATGAAAATAGTGGGTTAAGAGACCTGAAATTCTTTGAAAGGAGAATCCCCCAGGTTTAATATTAAAAACATTTAAAGTTACTGTTATAATTGCAAGTAGAAAGGATCTTGCTGTTTTGATCTAATTTTGTTGCCATTCCATGGCAGAAGTGAAAGATACATTAGTGTTTTGAAGGTATTTTATATATATATATATATATTATATATATATATATATATATATATATATATATATATATATATATATATATAATCGAATTACTGAAAAAATCTCATTTTCTTTTTGAGAATATGAGTATATTTGAATAGAGGTAAATGAACTTGTAAAATAAAAATGTAAGAGCCATTAAGATAAGTTTAAAGTTAAGAAATCTTTTTATTGCTTTGTTTTGTTTTAAGGGAATAAGATTTCAGCATGGAAACATTATGTCTAGTCAAGGTTAATAGTCCATATGATATCTTATATGGAATTTAATGTATCTTAGGTGTGTTACATTTGGAACACCTGTATAACTAAATGAGAATTATTTGAGAGCCATCTAAAATTGTTCTAATTGTTTTAAAGGATTATAGAAGCGATGTTTTGTTGTTTTTGTCTATTTGAATATGGAGAATTGAGGGGGTCCAGCCTCTGCAGGGTCCTTGGAACCTGACAAGAGGGATAGAGTTGGCAAAATGAGTTGAGTCAACACAGGGTTAAAGGCAGGAGCAGGTTGACTGACTGTCAGCTGCTTAGATTTATTTTTATAGTCTCAGAATCATACCAAACAAGCAAACTAAAATCATTTCCTTGGTTACAAAAGTGTACAATTTTCATCATTGATCATATAGTTCATATGGTTACAAGTCTGATCATGTAGTGGTTACAAGTGTGATTATGAATCATGTAGTTAATTTTCTTGTCCCTGCTCAGACCGTGATGACTTCAACCTGTCTGTTGCCTAGTTTGTTGCTGCATAGTAAAGTTATTAATTAGGTAGAACTTTCCTGATAATAATCTTTGATATAATTTGTTTAATAGAATGCTTTTATGTTTTTGTGCTGCATATGTAATGTTTTTCGATATGTTCCCTTGACAACTTATAGGAAGGGCAATTATGTTTGTCCACCCATCTGTCGACTCCTTCAATGACCAATTTTCCTTTCAGCCCTTGTTGGTAGACGCTATGCTTTCTATGACTTTTTATTCTTTCCCAATAAACTAAGGCTATTAGAGTTCACATATCAGTCACCTATACTAACTATTCTCTCACCATCTTTGTCATATATTCCTGTGTATGATAAGGGGGGCAAAACTGTTAATTTCCCTGGAATTCCATCTGACCCATCTTGTATTTGGTTTCCCTGTATATATTCTGACATCTCCCTGGAACTCCCAGTGCTGTATTTTCCAAAGATTTCATAATGCTGAAGTCTTTTGTATATCTCAGGGAGAGGCAGTCCTGTTAAATTTGAACAGAGTTTACAATCTGCTTTATTCACGGAATTTCTCTGAAATCTTTCCTTTATGGCCATTCCACTGTTAGGATGAGTAAATGTTGCAATCAATAATAGACCTATAAAATAGAACTATAAAAATTGCTATACAGGGAATCCATATATATATATATGTATACACATATATATACATATATGTAGAAGGAAATGTTGTTCTATCAGGTGGTGTGGCCGACTTGAGTTTTCTTGAGTTTTCTTGCTGCGACTGTGTCAAACAGCTTAGAGACCCTGGCTCCCAACAGAGAGAAAATTATTTTTATAGAATATTTTTATGTAAACTGGGATTATTGTAGTTATACATCCCAAACCTTTTATTGTTTGCTTTGAAGTTAAAGTTCTATGCAATATGGATAAAATAATTTGGAATTTTTCTGTGATAATCTCTTGCCATTTCTAATGTGAGATTATAATTGAAATTTAATCTTTCTAAACTGAACTCATCTAAAGGTCTGTTTATTTGGAGTTTGCTATTTAAGATCTTATGAGATGGGGTGGCTAGGTAGCACAGTAAATAGACCACCGGCCCTGGAGTCAGGAGTATCTGAGTTCAGTTCTGGCCTTAGACATTTAATAATTACCTAGCTGTGTGGCCATGGGCAAGTCACTTAACCCAGTTTCCTTACTAAAAAACAAACAAACAAACAAACAAAAAGATCTTATTGGACTACTGAATTGACATTATCCTGTGTCAGATATGATCAACAAAGGCAATGCTGGGGAAGATCATAGTCTATGGAAGTCAGAAATCCAATGGGGGTTGGACAATGCAGGTGCAAACTCAGTGGGTTAAGGTTTGAAAATGTGATTTTCAACAAATTCGGAGATTGGACTCTTTCTGATCAGTTTCCCAAATATGGCATTTAGAAAATGTCTCACCTGGCAGACATGTCAGGCTCAAGGCATTTGGCTACCCACATGACCTCTGCCTGTAAACTGACATTAAAAAATCTATATGTGTGTGTGTGTGTGTGTGTGTGTGTGTGTGTGTGTGTGTGTGTGTAAAGGAATTTTCCTTTGATGTCCCTGATCTTTATGGTAAATTGTTGTAATCATGTCAAGTGATCCATATTAAAAATCAGGTATAGAAATTTTAAGTCATTTGTCTTGCAGTTATCTGAATTCTAATAGCCATATAGACCAGTATATAGTCTTGGCATCTGTTGTCAGCTATATGTTCCTTTAAGAATTAGGATTCTTTAACTTTTATTCTAAGAGGATGTTTAAATGAAACAATAAGAAGTTTTTTTAATATCAAGATATGATTCTCTATTATGGCAGTCTCAAGGTCTGTTTTAAGGAAAAATATGAGTCAATATCAGAAGAATAACTTATAGTATATTTAGAAATACTTTAAAGAAAAAAGTCATTTTTAGTAAGGGGTTTGAGTCATTTTAATTTTAGCAAAAGATTGAAACTTTTATTTGTAAATCACCCTTACTAGATACTTGGCTCTAAAATGATTATCAAATGTATATGCTACAAGCTCAGGTTAATTTGCCAACCTTCAATCTTTTTTTTTTTTTGCAAGGCAAATGGGGTTAAGTGGCTTGCCCAAGGCCACACAGCTAGGTAATTATTAAGTGTCTGAGACCGGATTTGAACCCAAGTACTCCTGACTCCAGGGCAGTTACTTTATCCACTACGCCACCTAGCCACCCCGAATCTTCAATCATCAGTGGCAATCTTTCACTTTTGTAGTGAAAATCTTTATGGAAATTTATTTTGTTAAGTGGAGTAGCATCCTCCAAATGGATAATCAAAAGAAGTAAGATAATGTCAAAAGCAAAATTAATTCCTATTTGTAGCTAATTTTTCTGTGTATATCAACATGAAAGTGTACAAATCAGAATGTAAATTATTGTTATTATTATTATTATTATCTAAGAAGCTCCAGAGTTTTATTTTTCTAGTGATGAAAATATGAGTTTTGATCTGATTAAAATATTGTGTTAAGAAATTCTTTTGCTAGAAAATTAGATCTCTACAGTTCACCTGAACTGGAGAGAACTTTTGGAACAAACTCTGAAGATACTGAAGGATATCAGATGTCTCCAGAAAAAACAAAAATCAGATCATAAGCTCCTCCTGTACATCCTACATTTATTTGTATGGGTTACTTAATCAATGGGGATTGCCCCGCCTTTAATCTCAGTGATTTTCCTCTTGATTCTGTAAGTATATTGCCTATACTTATACCTTCTCCTTATAGATAAACCTCATGTTTGTTGCCTGCCAATCAAGACAGTATAAGCAGAAAATCTTTTACTTACCTGATGAAATTCAGATAAGGAAAAAGGTATGTATGAGAAAGAAAGTGAAAAATTGTTCATTAAATTTGAGAAATTGAAGAAAGGTGTAGAAATGAAATTTTAGGTGATTAGTTTTCATTTCTTTATCAGTTTTGAGAAACTGAGGAAAGAAATCTATGCCTTACAGATTAAACAGCTAGGGAATACGGATAAAACTATAAAATAAGTTGATGTATAGCAGGGAGTATATGGAAAATTCAGTCTCTCTAATTGTATGAAAAAAGATGCCAATGGACAAGTTGTAAAGGAAATAACTAGAAATATTAAGAAGATAGATCATGTCCTGGTCCAGATATGGACCAGTCAGTCCTTTTAAAATGTCCTGGTTGAATCAGTTTGATTACTTCTGGTGGAAACCAGTGGTGGGAATTATTTTGATTGCCTTAAATGGGTTAATCTGGCCCTTCTGTATACCTTGTCTCATGCAATTAATCATGAAAGTCATGCATAGTATTGTACAAAATATGGGGAAAATTCATATAATTGGAAGAAAGGATACTAAGGTGATGAACACATTAAACAGTGATGAAGAATGTGTATTAATGCTGGAGAGATTTGAACAGGAGGTGAAAAATGGGTCCAGGGCGTGGAAGGAAAGAGTTAGGCAATTGTAAGATCAGGGGCATATACCAAATGAATTTCTACTTCCATAGATAGTCAAATAAGGAGCTGGTCAAAGAATTTTGCATAGTAACAGATAAACCTGCTCTACTCTGCAAAATTAATGGTTAGAAACCATAGCTTTAGGGAATAAAAAGGTTTAGAGAGTATGCAAACTAACTTGGACCATTATGGCCCCCAGGTGGGGGTGGGGGGGTTCATGCCTTGGTCTCAGAACCCCAAGATACTGTGCATGCTTAATTAGCTTCATGCATATTAACTGTCACACATCTAGATGGAGTTTTCTGCAATTTTTGGCAGAATGTATGGAATGTATGATGAGGGAGAGGGAACATATCAAGGAGGGCATGTAAAGGAAGGTTAAGAAAGAGTTGTAACCTAGAGGAGTCTGGACCAATCCTGACTCTGATGCGAGGAGTGAATTAACAATCTAAAACTTGCTTTTACTTTTGTAATTGTGTGTATGAGTCTCCTTATGAAGTACCATGACTCCTTGTGAGAACAATAATAAACACTTCCTTTGCTCACTTCAGTTTGTTTCATTTCATAAGGAGGTGGTGGAGTGAACCCCATAACTCATACTATTGACTTAGAAAACCACAAATTCAAATGTTTGCTTTCCCAAGAAGGGGAGAGGAAGGAAATGAATTTTTAACTCAAAATTTTAAAAACTGTGTTAAAGTTATTTTTTGCAAAAATTAGGGAAAAATGTAAAAATTTAAAAAAGAAAGTCACAAATTAATATTCTGCTGTCTTGTATTTTTATTTCATTAGCTTAAAATTTCCCAATTATATTTTAATCTGGTTCAGGTAGCAATGGAGAATTCCACTTGATGACTCAGGTTGAGAGTTCAATATCTCTACCCTAGATTGCTAGGACCTGGTATTTGGGTGAATGGCTAAATGGGATGAGTTCTCTGACACTATAAATCACAGACAATTTGTCAAATCTCACTGGTAGGAAGTAGTACTATTGTATTAGTCTAAAAAGAAAAAAAAGACAAGAAGACAAGAAAAATGTATTCCTTTTTTTTTTTTTTGGTACATACCTGTAATTTCACTAGAGTGTGAAGCTCTCAATGAGGAAATTCCATCTAACAAAACAGACTGACAACTGTTCTATATTTTCTAATTATAGAGAGTTTCCTGAGGATTTCTTATGTTCCTCAGGCTCACCCAAACAAGGAGTATCAGGAGCAGGATCTAAACATAGTTCTTCTTAGATCCTAGTCCACTTCTCTTTCCTCTATAAGAGCACCAATCACAGAGTCCATAGCAGCCTTCATTTCCTTCTCCAGTTCATTTTATAGTTGAGGAAACTGAGGTAAACAGGGCAAAGTGACTTTACCAGAATCACACAGCTAGTAAATGCTGAGACTGGTTTTGAATTGAGGAAGATGAACTCACTCCTCACTCCAGGTTTGGCACTCTAGTCACTGCACTACTAAGCTTCCCCCCACTTTTTTGGTTATTTTATTCCGGGTTTTGACCAAATATTGCCTTCAGGGCCTGCTAGTCAAGTCTAAGTTCATTTCCCCTATTTCTTTTTTGAATTCTTTGAATCATTTTAATTTATGAATATGTAGCTCATAGTGAGTAAAGGTTACATCCTAATTCAGACATTTAATAGTTTATGTGACCCTGAAGAAGTCATTTAATCTTTCTGAACTTTAGTTACTTATCTGTCAAATGGGAACATTTGCATGTACCTCACACATTTGTGGTGAAGATCAAATGGTGTAATACATATGTATATATGTAAAATGCCTTTTGCAAATCTTCTTAAAGCACAGATAATTGTTAGCTATTATTTTTATATTCAATTTGCATTATTTTTAAATTTATTGAATAATTTTCATCATATATCATACTTTATACATTAAAAAAGGTTTTAGTATCTGATAAGGTTTAAAAATTTTAGCCACAAATGACTAAAATAATTGTTAGCTTTTATTTTTGTATTCAACTTGTATTATTTTTAAATTCATCAAATAATTCTCATTATACTATATTATACTTGATTCATTTAAAAAAGGCTTTAATATTTGATAAAGTTAAAAATTTTAGCCACAAATGGGAAAGAAATATAGGACAATAAATAGCAGGGTTAGATGGATCATGTGAGAATTTTTTGAGAATGAAGGAGACACGAGTACGTTTTTAGGTAGTAGGGAAGTGGCCAATAGACTGGGAGAAATTTAAAATGAGAGAGTGAGGATAATAGATGAGGTATACTGCTGGAGAAGATGGAATATTATTTGAACATGAAGAAGGGTTTGTCTTAGCAAGGAGAAGGACCACCTCAAATGAGACAAAGGCAAAGGAGGAGATAATTGCAGAAGAAGACAGCTAAGTGGCACAGTGGATAGAGCTCTAGGCTTAGAAACAGAAAGATTCATGGACATGACTTCAAATTTGGCCTCAGACATTGACTGACTGTGTGATCCTAGGCAAGTCACTTAAATGTTTGCCTCAATTCCTTATCTGTAAAAATGAGTTGGAGAAGGAAATGTCAACCCCCCAGTACCTTTGCCAAGAAAATCCAAGCCAACAAACCAAAGCAAAGATGCATGGAAGGCAACTGAGTGATAAAATGAGGAAGAAGGGGTACTTCTTGGGAGAGGTCTCAATTTTTTCAATATGAGGCAAGGTTCTCAGATGGGAAAGTTGAGGAGAATGAGCTAAGGAAGGTTTGAGAAGACATGAAAAGGTTTGGAAATGCTGCCATACTGAATGGGATAGGGATTCAATTAATGAGGTATAAAAGACTGATTTGCCAGAATGAGGGTCTAGTTGAGATTATGTCACATGAATTTGTAATGGATTCAGCGGCACAAAATTCAGTGTTGTGATTTTTTTTTCCATCTTCATTCAGTAACGTGTGAGTAAGAGTGAAAATAACAGATGGGGAGAATAATCTAGGTCTGAGAGTTGGCAGGGTAAATCCTCAACCTGATAAGTAGACAAGGGACTGAAAAGAAAAGAGCAGTGTAATGGGTTCATCAAAGGTTCAGAATGATAAAGGGAAGAGAATATAGCTTGTGCAGGGGTAAGGTCCTGGAAAAGAACTGAGGGAGGGAGAGGTGAGAGGTTATGGTAAGGATGAAGACCAGGTTTTGAGGTTTCAAAGCAGAAGGATCGATGATATGAACAACAGATAATTATCAAATAAATAAATTCAGAGTTCATAAATATGAAAATGATTCACTTGTGGATTGTGGCAAAAATCAAAAGTATGAGCATCTCTGTATAGCTGACATGGGGTGGAGTAATAGGCCATGGGAAATTGATTTTTTGAGGAAGGAATATCATTATGTATGTTGAAATCTCCTAATATGAGAGTAGAAGTTGGGGAGAAGAGAAATTGAGCTGGGCACTGAATTCCTTGAGGAAGGAAGGAGAGATTGTTCTGAGATCAGTAGATACTAGTCTCTAGATTCTTGATTGAATGAAAGATATGTATTGAATCCATCTCAAAGAAAGAGATGTTATTGAGTGGTGGTGGTTGATGGAAAGTTTGGAAGTGGCAATTAGAAGCAAGCAATATTCCAACCTCCCCACCATAAAAAAAGGATATGAGTGAAAGTACAACCAGTAATGTAATAGGTGGCCAGTGAAACTGTGTCATGAGGAGATAATCAGATTTCAGTGCAAGAAAATGGGTGGGAGGAGCAGGAAAGAAAAAGTGTTAATATGAAAACTAGTTTGTTAACTATCGAGTAGACATTTCAGAGAGCTAGCTTTACAATAAGATGTTAAAGGCATTGGGTTTAAGGCAGAGGTAAATGAGCTAATCAAGTTTAGGGTATAAGAAAGCACAAGTAAATCATCCAAACAGGAATGGGAAATTAAGGTGTCATAGCATTCAATGAGCAGAACCACACAAGAAAAGAGACTAACTTGACAATGAAATTTTTCTGCTGAATTGAAGTCAGAGACCATAAACCTTTTCTCATGGCTTTTACCTTCTTTCTGGTGAATATTCATGCACAAAAACATGATTTCCTGCTGCATAGTTGTTATATTCATTGATTGTTATGACCTTATTTATTATATTATTTATTTTTTCAATTGTGAAGTATCTAAAAAAAGAAATTCATCTTTCTGGCTAACTAGCTAAATTGTTTAGATGAACTGAATAAATTATTACTAATAATTATTATTTATACTCTCTCAGGACACAGATGGATTTTTTAAAAAATAAGTATATAATTCACATTGATTTTGCTAAAATATTGTTAATATTTTAGGGAAATCTTAAAGGGTTTTGTGCCATTAGTAAGTGAAATATACACTCATTTTCATTTGGGAGATTATGTTTTATAAGATATGTAATGTAGCTATAGTAACATGCATTTTATCTTTCAATAAAATATCCATAGACTAGGGAGTCTAGACTCAAAAATTACTTGTAGGAGTCCACAGAAGAAAGAGTAAAGATTATGCAGCTAGTATGCCCATTTTGTAAGGGACTACAAAGCTTATATCTTGGTTTACAGTAATTAATTATTTTTCTCCACAACTTTGGAGGTTCAGGTCTGTTGATTTGTCAATTTCAGACTGCTGAAAATTTTGAAGAGGGAAAAATCAGAACTCCCAATATTCTAAATTAGTAAATATAGAAAGTTTGTTTAACCTTTGTGACATTAATATTATTTTGTTTTTATTCTGATAGGTAGCAAAGTTTGCCACTAGAATCTATTAAACTTCTGAATATCTTGAGTTCCAAGCAGTTATTCAAAATTCTAGGCAATAAGGGAATATAATTTTGTTTCTATTTAACAGAATTATTTTTATTTTATTTTTGTATTTAATGGAAAAATGTAGAGTACTATCTTCAAAGTATGAAAGTGAAATGGGATGGTTTTAAGATGAATTTTTTGATTTTCCAAAATCTGCTTTCAGTAGATTTTTTTAAAAAATAGTTTTTTATTTTTCCAATTTCACATCAAGACAATTTTAAAAATTCATTTAAAAGATTTTGAGTTCTAAAATTTCTTTACAAAAATATCTCAAACTTGAGACATATTATATATGTGCAATCATGAAAAACATTTCCATATTGAATATAATCTAAAAGAAGAAACCAAAAGGAAAAAATAAAAAAATAAAGCTAGTGACAATAGTATATTTTGTATATGTATCTGTATATTTGTATATGTATCTGAGTATATTACACTCAGATTCCATCAGTCCTGGCTCTGGTTTACATAGCAGTTTCCATCATGAGTCCTTTGGAATTGTTTTGGGACACTATATTGCAGAGAAGAGTCAAGTTATTCATAATTTATCTTTGTACAATGTTAGCAGATCTTTAAAAGTACAATCATTAACATTTAAATGCTTTTTGGCATTATAAAAACAATGATGGGTCAAACATTGTTTTTTTAAATTAAAGAATAAAAAAGCAATTTTTGAGCTTTTTTTATATTTTTAGAACTTTTCATATTTTTAGGAAAATGACTTACCTGGTAATATGTCTTACTGTCATATATCGAAAAATGCTTAAGAGAAAACAAATTTGTATTTTAAGCAGTTTAAAATTAAAAAAAAACTTGTTAGAAGAGAACTCAATCATCTATATTGACCTCTGCCTCAATGCAAGAATTTTTTCCATAGTATAAATTAAGAATGATTTTTTTTTCAGGGACAAGAAAATGCTTTACAAGACAGGTTATTTATTCCAAAGCTGATCAGGTCAAATTTTAGTAAGCTCTAGTTCAAATCATAACTGCACAGGGACTCTCTATATTTAACTCCCACCCAAGTTGTAGTTATCATCCGATGTTTGCTTGAAAATCTCCTGTAATGAGTGGAATGACAAGAAGGTCAAATTAGGTCAAGATGATCCAATTCCAATTTGGGATAGTTCTTGTTGTTAAGAAAGTTTTCTTTTATATCAAGTCTAAATTTGATTCTTTGCAACCTCCTTTCTTAGATCTATTTCTGTGGTCAAAAAGTCTAATGAACCCCTCTTATTCTAAGAACTTTGCTTCTGTAAATTCAGTCCAAGATTCACATTGGTTTGTAGAATCTGCATTGGAAGAGACCATCGAATCCAGCCTGTACCAGAAATTTCTCGTAGAATATAGTGATCTTTGCTTAAAAACCTTCATTGAGGGGAAATTCACTCCCTTCTTCCCAAGGTAGACCATTTTGCTTAACTAAGTATTAAGATGTTTTTGACTTCTATCTTTCATTTTTATTTGCAAAAATTTGAGTTATTTTATTTTTTTAAATATTTTCTTTTTTCCCATTTACATGCCAAAGTCTAAATACATCTCTCTTCAACTTCCACCCATTATTGCTAATTTTGTGATCCCTCTTCCATACAATTATCCTTCAGGTAACTGACAGCTTTCATGTCTTCTTTAAATCTTTTCTTCCTCAGGCTATTTGCTGAATTGAAGTACCCAGTTCCTTTCATTTTTATTCCCCCTCCTCAGTTTCTTTTGTTGATCCTTGTAAGGCATGGCCTCAAAATTCTTCACCATCCTATTTGCCTAGTTTTTTGCCTCTCACAGGTGAATGTCTCTCAAGTCACTCTTTTCCATTCTATGCTAATGTAATTGAGCTCAAAAGCTTAAATGCAAGCCTTCACATTTATCCTAGTTCACTTTTATCTTGTTAGTTTGGGCATAATTGCTGGTTGGATGTCAGATTAAATTCCAATAATGGAAAATCAATGTAAGATTTAAAAATAATATTCTAAAAAGTCAAGAATGTATACAATTTTCACAATTCATTTTAACAAGATTTGACTAGGTAATTAGTTGTTTTTATGCAACAAAAATTAAAAACAAAGTGTAAATACCAAGTGATCAATTGTTGGATTGAATTGAAAATGGAAAAATAACTTTAATCTTCCAAGGTCAAAATAATCATCCTTGTTAAAGAAAAATGGCTCATATATAGGTGTGTGCATCATAAAAAACACTTTAATTGACTAGATTTTTTGGAAATCCTGCATTTTTAAGAATTCTGTTTTTAAAGCTCATAATTGTTCATAATTGTTTAATTGAAACTATCTTATATTCAATTTGTACTCCTGCATATCCACCAAAGTGGATTTATAGATCACAGATCTCAATGTTATACATTGTCTTTTAAAAATTGCTCTTTATTTCATTGTGTACAATTTAATTTTTGCATCCACATCTACAATAATTCTGAGCTCCCAGAAGTCACACAGAGATAATAAATATCATACTATTGAAGTATTAAATTTGTATAAAATGGTTTAGAGTTTTATACCTGTAACAAATAAAAATATGTATTTAAGTGATTGAAACTTCTTTCAAACATGATTCTGTTTTAAATATTCTTTGTCCTGGAAATGTTGAAGTATGAAACTCAATTGGGTATAAACCTAGAGAAAAGTAGGAGAGGAAAGGGATAATGGGAGAAAGGGGCCTGGAGGTAGGGGGAGGTGACAGAAGAGAGAGAATATCTGGGAAGGGATAGTCAGATGCCATACACGTTTGAGGAGAGAAGGGGTAAAAGGAGAGAGAGAATAGAATAAATGGGAATTGGGGGAATATGACAGAGTGAAATACAGCTAGAAATAGAAATTGTGGGAAAAATATTGAAACAAGTTTCTCTGATAAAGACCTCATTTCTCAAGCATAGAGAACTGTCAAATTTATTAAAAATTTAGGAGCCATTCCCAGGTTGATAAATGATCAAGAGATGTGAACAGTTTTCAGATGAGGTTATCAATACAATCTATTTAAATATTTTTCCCCCAAAAAAAGTCCAGCCTCACTATTGAAAGGAGAAACACAGTTTGGAACAATTCTGAGGTACTACCTTATACATATTGGATCGACTAATAAAACACTAGGAGAAAATGACAAATGTTGGAAGGGATGTACGGAAATTGAGACACTGATGCACTGTTGGAATAGTTGTGAAATGATTCAACAATTCTGTAGAGTAGTTTGGAATTATACCCAAAGGGTTATAAAGACGGAGCTGGTAATGCCCTGCCAGGTCTGCATTCCAGAAGAGATGAATATGGGAAGAAAAAATCTATATGTATAAGGATATTAATAGCAGCCCTCTTCTGGTGTCAGGGAGCTGGAGACTGAAGGGATACCCACCAGTTGGGGGAATGGCTGACTAGATTATGGTGTGTGATTGAGAAGAAATACTGTTCTGTTATGGGAAATGATGAACAGGATGTCTCAGTAAAAACTTACAGGAGCATTTGCATTGGGAAATGTACCTTATACAAAGTAACAGCAATATTGCAGGATGATCAATTGTGAATGACCTACTTTTTCCTCCACAATACTGTGACCCAAAAGAACTCTGAAGGACTTAGGATAAAGAATACTAACCATCCCAAAGGCAGAACTGATGGTGTCTGATACAGACTGAAGTATACTTTTTTTTCACTTTATTTTTCTTGATGTTTCTCTCTTTTGGTGGGGGGTGGGTATGTTTACTTTTCTGACATGTCTTTTGTAGTTAATGTTTTTCATGACCACACATTTTTAACCTACACCAAGTAAGTTGCTTTTTCAATGAGGGGTAGTGGGGTGGAAGAAAGGGAGAGAATTTGAAACTCAAAGTTTTGGAAGTAAATGTTGAAAATTGTTTTTGTACATAATTGGGGTGGGAATTCAAAAATTTTAAAAATTAAATAAAATAAATTGCAACATTCCCTAAAAAAGCAAGTGTTGAAGTATAAAGGAAACATTTGTGTATGCACAAATAAGGTGAACTTTTTCATGAAATAAGGTAAAGAAAATAGTGATGCTTTGTTCAAGTAGTGTTTGAACTTTTGACACAAACCAAAATGGTCAGGAAATGATTATTGATGAAGGTTCTACAGTCAACATATAGATCTAGCTAATGCTTAAAGTATCCAACAGAAAATATCTATGATTGTGACTATGCAATGTATCTTAACTAAAAAACCTACTTATAATGACAAGAAGCACCTGTCACTATTTATTGCTTTGGGGGCATTAGGAATTGGCAATGCATTTTTAAAAATGTATTTACAATCTCTCTAAATGACATGGTTCAGTGGAATTTCTAAATACATGTACAGTACACTTTTTTCCTTTTTTTTTTTTAAGGTTTTTGCAAGGCAATGGGGTTGAGTGGCTTGTCCAAGGCCACACAGGTAGGTAATTACTAAATGTCTGAGGCTGGATTTGAACTCAGGTACTCCTGACTCCAGGGCCAGTGCTCTTATCCACTGCACCACCTAGCCACCCCTGTACAGTACACTTCTTGAGCTGTCAAAACAGTAAATGCAGTGACAAGAATTTGATTTGTCTGGTATTGTTAATCTCAACTGAATAGATCTTGTTCGTTACAGGTATTTTAGTCTTTAAACAAAAGAAAATAAATGAATTTAAGAGCAAAACTCCTTAGATTGACTTTTCAGAAGACTGTAATCCTTTTTAAAGTTTTAATCTTCTTAAAATAAGACCAATAAAAGTTTTTTTTTTGAAAAAAATTCTAGGTCATAAGACATTACCTGTTTAGTATTTTCTTGCATAGGGTATAATAACATTCTAGTTAAATTGTTTCTCTACCTGGGCAATACTTGTCATCATCACCTACCACAGTTTCTTATAAATAATTGTGAAAATACTTTAACAAAACTTATATTTATATCTGCACACCTGCCTCTACAGCAGACCATGAGTTTCCAAAACATTTCCTGTAATAAAGCTACATTTTCAAAGAGTCTTGTTCATTTAGCTTACTGATACAATGTGACCCAGTAAGTAGGTATTTTTAGGTGAATGATAAAGGCAGCTAGGTAGCCACATGGATAGAGCACCTGCCCTGGAGTCAGGGGGACCTGAATTCAAATCCAACCTCAGACTGGTTATGGGCAAGTCACCTTAACCCCATTGCCTTGCAAAAAACAGTGAATTATAAGACAGTATTTATCACACATAGGAGATTTTAGAAAACAAGATTTTTTTCTTTCTTAAAATAAGTTATAAGGTACATTTCCCAATGCAAATTCTCCTGTAAGTTTTTTACTGAGACATCTTATTCATCATTTCCCATAACAGAACAGCATTTCTTCTCAATCACACACCATAATCTATTCAGTTATTCCCCAACTGGTGGGTATCCCTTCAGTCTCTAGCTCCTGATACCAGAAGAGAACTGCTATAAATATCCCTATACATATAGATTTTTTCTTTCCATATTCATTCTGACTTTTAAAAATATACTTCTGTTTATTAATGGAAGGGAAGAAAAGATCTACTTTTTGCTATCTTTCTTGTTCTATCATTGGTCTCGGTCTGCCATTTATCAGAGTTGCCACCAGGAAAATTTCCTTAAAAGAATAACAAACATAAGCCACGAGAGAAATTTAAAAGTCTCTGTGCTTCACAATTTATATCACAAGATGATCAAATGTTGCAGATATCTTAAAGTGGTTTTATAAAATTTTTTGCTATAAAGTATTAGTAGGTGACTCTCCAGACTATCACCTTGTCCAGTTTGTTGAAAGAAAGTTCTGTTGGGGTCACTACTTTCTTCACTAGGTGATGTTTGTTCTTCGTTATTGTAGAAGACCATGACATCAGGGAGGTGATGCCAAGATAAGCATGTGATTTGGATTTGAGAGAAAGTTTTTTTGTGCTAAGTAACCTCTCACTTTCTCCTCCTGAGTCATTTGGATTCAATGGCCAAATATGAATCAGGACCCTGGAGGTGGCCCTGGTTTTGAGGAAATCAGGGTTAAGTGAATTACCTGAGTTCACACAGCTAGTAAGTGGTATCTGAGGCTGGATTTGAACTCCCATCCTCCTGATTCTAAGGCTAGTGCTCTATCCACTGCACTACCCAACTGACCCTTCCTCATAAAGTAAGTTGATCTGGGACCACCTTCTGAGAAACCAGGGGTTATCTGCTAACAACCAGATCCAATTTATTGCCAGATTCTGATATAAGAGACATGATGAGACAACAGTTGAAGTCTCTTGAAGGACATGAATGATCTAAAAGATCAAAAATGGTCATTTTGTCATTTTGAGCTTTATTGTTTGAATCATGGGACAACAAAATTGAACCCCCAAATGCAACCTTTAGATGAAATCAGAAGTTATTTTAAAAAGAGTAGAGATATGAGAGAATATTGTATAATGCAATAGATATAGAAAGAGGTTATTGAAGATAAAAAGGCATGATAGATAGTGAGACTAATTCCTAATTTCCTCTAGCTTTCATTTTTTGCAATAATTTAAATTGTTCTCTCTCAAAACACTAAGGACCTCTTAATTATTGACCCAAGTGGTTGTTTCTCAGTCTTCATCTTCTTTGATCTCATCAGCTTTTGACTCTGTGGACAGTGATCCAGATAAACTGACCTTCTCTCTGTTCCTCATTCACTTCCTCTTCTTTCTCCATAGCTCTGTACTGGTCATCTCTCCTTCCTGGAATTCATTCCTTTCATGTTTGTTTCTCATAGTTTTTCCTTTAAGATTCAGCTTAGACACCATCTTTTGCATGAAGCCTTTCCTGACTCTTTCTTGACTGCTATCCTTCCAAATTTTATATTTATATAGTATATATTAATCTCATGAGAAGGAATTTTGATCTTTGTACTTTTGGTCCTAATCCCTAGAACAGTTCCTGATTGATAATTGACAAGTAATATTTGTTTTTATCCAGGATACTCTTCTATTGGTTTTACATGATACTATATCATACTTCTACACATACTATTTCTCCTACCTGATAACTGGTGCCTCTAGGTCTTCTTAGTTGGACCCTCATCCATGTCACACCCTGTGTGTAACTATGACTGTTTTCCATGACTCTGCCCTGGAATTTCTTCTTCTTGGTAATTTCTCTCTTGATTTCATTAGCTCCCATGGGTTCAATAATTTCTTTATAGATGATTCCCAAAACTACATATTAAGCACTTCTTACCCCCTTGAATGTTAATCCTTCATCCTCAATTGTGTACAAAACTTTTCCATCCAGATGTCTCATAGTGATTTTGTGGTTAAATAATAAAAACAGAATTCATTATTTTTCTGCATCTCCTCCAAATGTCTTGATTTCTGCTAATACCATCATTTTTTTTTTTGGTTATCAAAGTTCCACAACCTCAACTCTCCTTTCCTTTTTGCCAGAATTTATCAAATTCTGTGGGTTCTACCTCTACTCTTATCTTTCCCACCCATTGCCTTCTCTACTCAAGTCACCCTAGTTCAGGGCACCTCCCACTTGCACTGTTATGAAAACCTCATAATTGGTTATCCTAACCCAAGTTACTCCCTACCCCCTTTCCAATTCATTATCCACAACACTGCCAATATAAAAAATTTAAAGTACAGGTTTGAACAAGTTATTGTCCTGCTCAGATGCTTCAGTGATTCCTACCACCTTTAGAATAAAATATAATCTCACATTGTTATTTATAACCCTTCAAAATAAGGCTGCTTCTTTGCTTTCCAGACTTCTTAATCATTCCCCTTCAAAGCCTCCAAAATCTTACTTATTCTTCCCTGAAATTACCTGAACTTTATTTACCACCTCTGGGTCTTTACATGTCTGGTTTTCTCTCCCATTTGCTCCCTGGAAATGCAGCCTCTTCTTACCATCTAATCATAGAAACTTTGACTTCTTTCAGGTTCACATTAGATGAAATCTACAAGATTTTTTCCCTGATTCCTCTGAATTATTTGTGCCTCCTCTGACCATAAATGACCTTTTTATTTACTTTTGAATTATATCTTCTTTCTGCCAGAAATCACCCTGCCAATATGTATGCCTCTTGGACAGGGCTTGGTTTGCCAGATCTTGTCAAAAATAATTTTTGTCATTAAGTTTCCAACATCTAGTACAATTCTTTGGATTCACAGGTATTTGTAAAGCCTTTTAAAAATCCAGGTGGCGGAAGTGGAAGTCACATTTCAGGAAGCTAAAAATTAAAGATTATATAAAAACAAAAAGATGAGGATATATTTAATAAAGAAATTGAAAAAAAAATGAAATAGTTTTAGGAAAGGAGTCCTTAGTCTTTTATGTGAAGGCTACAATATCTATATACTTTCCTTTTGAACCTATGGCCTCCTCAGAATAATGTTTATAAATATAGATATATATTTAATATGCTTATAATACACAAAATAAAATATACAATTATATTGAAATATAATAATCAAAATAATAATTTGAAAAAAATTCATAGATCCCAGGTTAAGAACCCCTTTTTACATGTAAAGTTGAAGAAAAAACTATTAAATTTAAAACAAAAATTTAACATAAGGAATAATTGAATATAGTCACAAGGGGTATGTGTGTGTGTGCCTGCGCGTGTGCACTCCTGCACACATGCAAGCATCAACACAGTGCGGGGGGAATGTGCTCATAAAAACTGAAAAATATAAAAAATGTTAAGAAAAAAGAGTTGGAGCTAAAATAATATGCTAGAAGAAGTAGGAATGGGAATGGATGAATTTCCTCTTAGAAAGGGGCAGGGACATGTCTTGGGACTTTCGGGGATTAGTAGTGATATTAGAAGCTTTAAGTTAGAAAAAAACTCGAAATGACTTCCATGAGAAAGTTATCAATATTCAATAAGTGAATAAAAGAATTATTACTGAGGTCAGCTGATGCTAAATTGCATGGTTTTATAATAGACCTAATGGTGTATTGTCATTACTTCCTTTTAATACCAGTGTTGGACAGCATAGGTAGAGAAAAAAGTAAATGGTGGAGAATAACAATTATGGGGAGGAAAAAGGAACCGAGAGATGCTAGGTTCTAAGGAGGCCAGCTCTAAAATAGACAATGGAATGCAGGATGAACTGAAAAAAAGTGGGGAAGAGTTAATAATGAAAGCAAAGATCAAGTTTAAAGGTCTAAGGTTGTGGTTGAAAGGGGGTTGGGGGGGTAGTCTGAGCTTCAAATCTTGATTGTAGAGTGTGTGGGACAATTGCCACTTAAATAAATTATGGAGATGTCTGAAGGTATGAAGAGAAAGCTTTATTGGTTTCTTGAGGAACGGGCTACAATCAATTACAGAGATTGAGGCAAAAGCAAAAGACCCAGAATTATATTTATCCTAACTCGATTCCTACCCCGCCACTGACCCACCCTTGTTAATGAGGACTGTGGTTTTACAATCTACACTGGCAAACTAATCTAGGGAAAAGAGCATAAAATTCAAACAGAAACCAGATTACCTCTTTAACCCCAGGGATTGAATGGTCATCTGGACTTCAACAGATAAGGTGGGGTCAAGTTGACTCTTCACCAATATCCCAGAGGTTGCTTTGTCAAGGGAGGAGGGACACATAGTTAACTATTCTCCAATCTATAATATTCTACTAAAGAAATCTCAGACTTTATCCCACTCAATCCCTCCTCTTTTATTTTGATGAGATTTCTTCAAATTTCTGAGTTGGCCCTTAGGTCTAAATAACAACTCCCTGATCACCTCCTTACTTCCCAAGGACCCTTTTAGATAAGCTCTATAATCACCATGATAACAGGTACATTTCCAAATGCTGTACCTCCTTCCACTGCAGGTTTTTATACCAACGTCTTTAGAAATGTCTTCCTGGCTCCAAAATCCAAACTAAATTCCTGATTTTGTGCCATTGGATCAACCCTAAGAATAGCTAGTGATGTTCCTTAAACTATCTTTCTTGCAAATGGCCATTTCTGCACTTTCCTTGCAAGTCCATACTAACTCATAATCAGTTTCCCTTAATAAATGCCCCAGTTTGCGCATCTTTACAAAGGATCCAGGTACCATCATTAATCTCATATGAGTCTGAGGCCACCTATCTCTAAGTTGTACAATTCAGAATAGATGCACCCCACTTCTGGATATATTCAGACATTTTCTACTCCCCAGGTAAATATCCTGGTCAGTTAGTTATAATCAATAGTTACCCTGAACTGACTCAGTAATATGCCACTGGTGTTTCTCCTCTGGATCAGAATCCTGTGCCACAGTGCACCTCTGATCAGGGACTGAGAATCTAGGTCAGAACCAGGGGTACTGCCACCCACTAATCTCTTTCTCTCTCAATGGAGAACATTTTCACCCTGCCTCCTCTCTTCCTTTCCATAAGGAGAAGGGCATAAGTAGGGGTGTCACACTTACAGAGTCAAGGGAAAGTTACAGATAAACAATGTACACATAGGTGAGAGATGGTAGAGACAGAACTGGTTCAGTGTCTCTCCTCTCCTCTCCTCTCCTCCCCTCCCCTTCTCTCCTCTTCTCGTTTGGAGGCATCCAATGTCCTACAGCATCCTCTGAATCTGTTCCAAAAAGTCCTCTCCAGCTCTGGTGACTACTTGTCTTCTGGTAAAGAAACTGCTTAACATCTTATTCAGTTCAAAACACATCTTCTATCACAAAACAATGAGATTCTGGAGCTTATTACAATTTAAATTTTGCCTTACTGCCATATTGATACACATACTTCACTTTTTTCTGTTTTATTTTTGATAATTGCTAATTTCACTTCTTTTGTTTTTTAATTTAATATTTATTTATTCTCATTTTGTACAAATGCTTTTTATACATTAATAAAATATACTTGTTTAAGCGTAAACAGAATACCCCCTCCCCCAGAAAAATAAAGACTCGCTTGAGCGATAAAGTAAAGGGGAGAGAAAAAAATTAAAATTAAAATTTAAATTTAAAAAAATAATAGTAATAATTGTAGGTATGGCCAGGTGGCGCAATGGACAGAGCACCAGCCCTGGAGCCAGGAGCACCCAAGCCCAAATCTGGCCCCAGACACCCAACAATCACCCAGCTGTGTGACATGAAAGTCACCCCAACCCCACTACCCTGCAAAAAATAAAAAAAAAAGATCCAAAATAAAATATAATAGTAATAATAATACTAGGGGTGGCCAGGTGGTGGATAGGGCACTGACCCTTGAGCCAGGAGCACCTGGGTCCAAATCTGGCCTCAGATACGTAACGATCACCCTGCTATGTGGCCCCAGGCAGGCCACCCAGCCCCATTTGCCCCGCACCCCCCAAAAATAATAATAATATAAAATGTGCTTGAGTGTTTGTTCAAACACCAACAACTCTTGTCGCAGGTGGATCATATTCTTTATGATAAGTCCATCACAAAAGTTACTTCCATATTTTTCCACCATTGCCATTGCTGATCACAATTCCCTCCTTTCTTATTTCTCCACTACCATGTACTATATTTTCTCTCTCCTTTCACTCTTACTCTGCTGTAGGGTAGCTGAGTGGCATAGCATACAGATCCCTGGCCCTGGGGCCAAGAGGCCCTGAGCCCCCATACCACCCCTTAGGCCCAGCATCTCCTATGATCCCAGACAGGCCATCCAATCTTAGCCCCTTGCAAGAGGTAAAAAAAGAAAAGGTGTTATATGTGACCACTCTCCCCCCATGGTCCATCCTCTCCTACATCATTCACATCCTGACCCCTTCCCCCTGTCCCCCTCCTCTTTCTTACTCTAGATGTCTATACCCATTGAGTATATATATGCTGTTTCCTCTCCTAACCACCTGTGTTGAGAGCGAAGATTCCCTCATTCCCCCTTGTCTTCTCCCCTTCCATATCATTGCAATAGCTCATTGTAATAAAGAAAAATCGTATTATATGAAATATCTTGGCCTATTCCCCCTCTCCTTTTTCTTTCTCCCATTACATTTCCCTTTTTTCTATTGACTCCATTTTTACACCATATTTTATCTCCAAATTCAACTTTCTCCTGTGCTTCATCTATAAAATCTCCTTCTACCTGCTCTATTAACTGAGAAGGTTCATATGGATATTATCAGTGTCATTTTTCTATACAGGAATACATGCAAATCATCATCATTAAGTCCCTCATATTTTCCCCTTCTTCTTCAATCTCTATGCTTCACCTGAGTCCTGTATTTGAAGATCAAACCTTCTGTTCAACTCTGGCCATGCCAACAGAAACATTTGAAATTCCCCTGGTTCATTGAAAGTCCATCTTTTTCCCCTGGAGGAGGATGTTCAGTTTTGCTGGGTAGTTGATTCTTGGGTGCATTCTAAGCTCTTTTGCCTTCCGGTATATTATATTCCAAGCCTACAAACTTTTAATGTAGTTGCTGCTAAGTCCTGTGAGATCCTGATTGCAGCTCCACAGTATTTGAATTGTGTCCTTGTGGCTGCTTGTAATATTTTCTCTTTCACTTGGGAGTTCTGGAACTTGGCTATAATATTCTTGGTGGTTGTTTTTTTGGATCTCTTTCTTGGGGGGGATCGGTGGATTCTCTCCATTTCTATTTTGTCCTTTGCTTCTAGGATATCAGGGCAATTTTCCTGTAGTAATTTTTTGAAAATGATTTCAAGGCTCTTTTCCTGATCATGACTTTTAGGTATTCCAGTAATTTTTAAATTATCTTTCCTAAATCTGTTTTCCATATCAGCTGTTTTTTCAATGAGATGTTTCACAT